>NC_061865.1:32389011-32614078 GCF_907164915.1 Impatiens glandulifera
TTTTCCTTAACATGAAGAATATTCACTAGATGACTTTGATTTGTATAGAACACACTACACAAACTCAGTCAGAAACCAAAGAACATAATAAATGTCTTCCTTTGAACTTTTAGCTAACTCTCTATTGAACAGAATAACCTCTGATAGGATCAGCTTAATCAATAGAGACGGGGTCTGGCGATTGATGAATTCTTATAAAAACGGTTTGAAAGAAATCTTGTTAGGGATTTAATTCACTTTCTATTCTACGCAAACCCTTGTAAACACTTGAAACAGAATCAAGTGCGGAAATGTTTACTTAGGTTTGAAGCTTAAGATGAAAAATGAGAAGATGACAAAAAAGAAAAACACATCACTTTGTTTATGGATTTTCGGAGCAAACTCTTCTACGTCACCCCTTCTTCCAACCACCAGAAGGATTCACTATAATATGATTTGAATCAAATATTGTTTGCACACACTTACCTCATTGTTGAACCGAACACACTCTGTTCAACCTACAAGATGAAGAATATCACTCAGTTAAAGGATGCTTTGATTCTAACTCTCTTTTGATTAACACACAGTACAATTAGGAAAGCAGCTCACAATATGAATATTCAAAAGCTTGATTTTTCAGTAATTTCATTAAGCAAGACGATCGAGAGATTGTCCGTTGTCCTTAGGAATCTTTAAATATGCATAGGTACCAACGGTCGAATCTTCAGAATGATACGTGACACTCTTCTATTGGAACGCCTTCATAGTACACAACAGACTCTAAATACAAGGATCGTAGACGTACACAATAGTTAGTGCGCCGGATATTCTTTAATGATTTACCTGCAAAACAAGTAGTGGGAAGGATATTTGCTTACGTGTCATTGGTTGATTGGTTGCATCGGGCTATCGTACTGATCTTCACTAGAAAGTGGAGCAGGAGTAGCGTAGAACTGTAGCACGTGGGTAGGCGGGTGCTAGCTTCAAGCAACTGCTTAAGCAATCCATTAGACGTATTTCAATTAGACGACCTCGTCTAATGAAATCATACGTCCCCGTATAATAACATACTCCATTATACCACCTAATCTAACGGGATTAGACTTACGTTTAATTACAATCACTTCAGACTAATCTGAAGGAGTTAGACTGCACGTCTAACTTTAACTTTCTATTAGACTGCACGTCTAACTCCTTGAGTTAGACTGCACGTCTAATTATGGTTCTACTTCAGACTAGTCTGAAGGAGTTAGACTCCAGTCTAACTTTCACAATCCATTAGACTTGCACGTCTAACTCAACGAGTTAGTCTGCACGTCTAATTATGAGTCCATTAGACTGCACGTCTAACTCCACGAGTTAGACTGCACGTCTAATTACGGATTCAGTAGACGACACGTCTAATTACGAGTTCATTAGACTACACGTATAACTCCACAAGTTAGACTGCACGTCTAACTCCACGAGTTAGACTGCACGTCTAATTATGGATTCATTAGACTGCATGTCTAATTACGAGTTCATTAGACTACACGTCTAACTCCACGAGTTAGACTACACGTCAAATTCCTCTAGTTAGATTGCACGTCTAACACCACTTACTTAGACTACACGTCTAACTTCGCTAGTTAGACTGCACTGCACGTCTAACACCATGCATCTAATACCAAATCGATCTAATGAACCTCATTAGAACCAAGTCTTATGAAACCTGACTTTGATACACCTGCATCAAAGACAGTTAGACGCATATATAGTCCATTCATCATTTCATCATCAAAATTCTAATAGTCAAACTATTTCAACACTTAGTCAAAATAATTTGACCCAACAACCTATGTTCAACTTACAACACTAAGTTTCACACAGAAAGAATAGTGACTGAATATTCAATAATCACACAAACAGATAGTGAGTACTTTGTGCTTAATCTTGAGAGATTGTATAATCAAAGAGAGAGCTTAAGCAACTTGTGAGACCGTTATGTGAAGTAGTTGAGCGATTAAGCAAGCGATTCGTTCGTTGTCTTTGAGCTTCTATTTATATACTTGAAGTGCATCAATAGTTGAATCTTCTTTGTGGACATGTGTCCTTCTTTTGTTGGACGACCGCCAATAGAGCGAGAGTACAACGGACTCTGAGCATTAGGATTGTGGTCGTGCCAGACATGTAGTACATCGAATATCCTATGATATAATGTTGTACTAGAACGTTCAACGCATCGTGGGTAACTTGAATATTGACGTACGTGGAAGTTGTTCATTCGTTGTTGGAGCTGAGTTATCAAATTTTTCAAAACGGTAACGGCAGATGACCTAAGTGAGTATGTAGTTAGGCGCTCATTTAGACGTCTAATAAAGGTTAGATGACATCTAACTACAATTTTCCTTTAGACCGTGTCTAGGAAGGAGTGAAACGATGTCTAACTACTCTTCTCCTTCACATTGCATCTAAGAAAGAATTAGATGATGTCTAACTACACTTCTCCTTCCGACAACGTCTAAGAAGGAGTTAGACGACGTATAACTATGCCTCTCCTTTAGACCGCGTCTAAGAAGGAGTTAGATGACGTCTAACTATATTTCTCCTTCAAACCGCGGCTAGGAAGAAGTTAGACGACGTCTAACTATGCTTCTCCTTCAGACTAAGTCTAAAGGTGTTAGACAAAGTCTACTCGCGCACTCCTTACACCGCGTCTAAAGGAGTTAGACGACGTCTAATTGCGTTATCCTTAGACCACGTTTAAAGGAGTTAGACAACTTCTACTCGCACACTCCTTAGACCACGTCTAAAGGAGTTAGACGACGTCTACTCACGCACTCCTTAGACCACGTCTAAAGGAGTTAGACATTGTCTACCAACCAAGACGTCTACCTACGTTTCCTTGAGATGTACTTGCGAAGAGACAATTTCACAGCTTAGTCTTATTCGTCTTCAACGTTGAATTATGATCTAAAACTTTGCTTGTGCATAACAAAGTTTTATTTTAATTAACCCGCACATCATCAAAATAATGTCAGTTCATAATAAAAAACAATGTTGAATTAAATAAACTTGTTTTCTAAGTTCATTTTAAAAAATTTGACTAGACCTAAGATATAAATATCATAAATAATTTGTACAAGAAATAAATATTAAATTATATTTTATATAACAAAAAAATTAAACTAAATCTTAAAATTAAAATTAAATATAAAAATAAAAACAAAATAAAAATTAATAAATGCTTCTTTTAATTTAAAAAATAAATAACTTATTACAATATAACATAATTATTATATATAATAAGATTAAATATATTATATATTAATTCAAAATATTATATATATATATATTCAAAATATTGAGAATAATGTATTATTAATACTATTCATTATTAATTTTATAAATTTAAATATATTATTTAGGTTTATCTTTTAAATTATATTAACTAATTTTACAATATATAGGTGCTAAAATTTAATTATAACTATAATGAATTTTTAATTAATTAAACATAAATTATAATAAATAATTTAGAATGTATTATCATTTATTATATGAATAAAATTATTTTAGTTATTATTTATTTAATAATTTTTAAAATATGATTTTATAATATAAAGTTATAATATTATTAATTTGTAACAATTTTGTAATAGTTATTATATTATTATCATTTATTGGATATATTGATTTAATAATAATTATTTTGAAACATAAAATTTTTAATGTAAATAATAAATTAAAATTACCCAAAGAAATAATAATAGTTAATAAAAAATTATTAATAATAATAATATTAAAAAAAATAATTATTTAAATAATTTTAATTATTAATATATAATAATTATATCATTTATTCAAATATTTTTATAAACAAATTTATAACTTTAAGTTAAAAAAGTTTTTTTATTAAAATTTTAATATTTAAAATTAACTAAATTGATTATTTTAAAATGAATTAATTTATATTAAAAATATAACTAACATATTTTTATTAATAATTTGTTTTATTAAAGTATGTTTTATATTTATATAAAATGTTTATATAATATATTTTTAATTGATAAATTGTATTCTTTTAAATTTTGTTCAATATGTCTACATATTTGTTTTAACCTCATTATACAAATATACTAAATAAATATTAAAAGTTGTTGAGTAATAATTTCGATATATGTGATTTATAAACCATTATAATATCTGAAGGGGTAAGAGTTTAAATGTAAATATTAATTTTCAATTAAAACGTTGTGATTTCAAAATATAGGTCACCTAGAACGTCTCAAGTTATATAATATATAGTTGAAAATTTATTGATTTATTTATTTTATTTACCAAATATCAAGGGATTGTATATTTAATATGTTATTTCAATATTTTTAGATTATTAGTATTACTTAAATTTAACCCATATATATTTTATTTTAGATAATATAATTGGTCACTCAATAAGGAATTGAATTTTAAAAAAATAAAGTTGTAAATCATAAAATTCTAATTTGTTTTATTTCTCATATTATTTCAATAAATAAATAATTTACTTTTATCATTTTCAATTCTTCTCCATCTTCTCTTCTAATCAACTACTTTATTATTTCAATCTTTTATAAATTCTAATTTTTAATACTAACAATAATTACAACCGATTATAACTACCTTCTGATCAATAAAGTGATATCATGTGATTATATTTTAAGTTTCTCGTAATGATTTTATTATTATCATGTCTCATTTTTTTGAATTAGGTTAAATGTTAATATATGGGTGAGAATTTCTTAAGGCAATTTGTTATTTTTCGAATATATTCTAACATAATAAAAAAATAAACTGAAAATAGTCTAATAATATATTATTAAGTTATGTTATTATTATAATTTATTATGTTTTTGAATAACGTCGTTAGATTTCATTAGAAGTCTAATTGAATAACGTCTAATGCCATGCTTAAGTAGTTGTTTGAAACTAGCATTCGTTTACCATCGATCAACTAGCTGTATGCTACTCTTGCTCCACTCTGTGTAGATCACTACGACAGCCAGTTGCAACCAATTAACTAAAGCCATGTAAGCAAATATACTTCTCACTACTTGTTTCTTGCAGGAATATCCTAGAAGAATATTTGACGCACTACCAGATTGGTACGACCACGATCCTGGTGCTTAGAGTCTGTTGTACCTATGTACTATGGAGGTTTTCCAATGGAAGTTCGCCACGTGTCATTACAGAAGATTAGACCGTTGATTCCTTCTCTCTATTTAAAGATTCTCAAGGACAACGGACGAATAGCTGCTAAAGAACTCGATCGATCAATATACGCAAATGAACTACTGAACTTACTCATGAATTGCTTTCTTGCTTTACTGTGTGCATATCAAAAGAGAGATAGAATCAAAGTATTGTCTAGCTGAGTGATATTCATCAATATATTGTAAGTTGAATAGAGTCTGTTCTGTTCAACAGTGAGCTAGCCGTGCAACTGTATTTGATTCTAAGAAACGTATAGTGAATCCTTCCGGTGGTTGGAAGAAGGGGTGACATGGGAGAGTTTTGCTCCGAACATCCATAAACAAACTACTGTGTCTTCTTCTTTCTGTCCTTTATTCTTTTGTTGGTTCTTAGCTTCAAACCTGATCAAACGTTTCCGCACTTGAATCGTTCAAGAGTTTGTAAGAGTTTGTGAAAAATAGAAAGTGATTTAAATCCCTAACAGAATTTCTATCAAATCTTTTATCTGAAGCCGTCATCAATAGTCAGACTCCCGTCTCTATCGATTATGCCGATTCTATCAGGAGATAATACTCCTATGTCACCCCTTATTCTCAAACCTTTGAGAAGGATATTCACTGAATACTCAAACCGTTTACAACAATTACGTCAAACACCCGAGGCTTAGTGACTGCTCGTTTTCGACCTCTCAATAATTTCACTCTATTGAACAAAAACAAATTATGTTAACTTACAATACGCACCACTTACACAAAATAGATGAAATTGTAATACAAACTTGTAAGGTTCTAACACTTGTGAATATTGAGTAGTTTGTTAGATAGATAGCTTGAGGAAAAGTTTTAAAAAGGTGCTCAATCCGGTTGAGCTTGGTTCTCTTAAATAGAAATATGACAACGGTCATATTCTTGTTCAACAGATATATTTCATTGATAGTACGTCGTTTCTTGAATTTGATTGGTTGACGATCAATGTAGTACAGCTTTGAGATATCCTTTAATTTTGTTTGTACTCTGATGTTAAGTCAACATAGAATTAATTGGATTAATAATTTCCAAGGAGCAATCAACATACAGTTTTGTCTTCTAATGATTTGGTTGTCTGGAATAATGTGACAAACAACTGCTCCAAATAGACTATATCAGACTTATACCGAAATGGTAGTCTGAGTTGATTTGGCAGACATTTGCTCCCAAGATATCTTTCACTGAAAAGGTAATAAAACAGTTTGGACACTTGAAGACTGCTCTCTACAATTACCGATATATTTTGCATAGCATGGGAACTGTCGGTTGCACCTTTTCTAAGACCGTTCTAACATATTACCGGTTGTGCTTCTTATAAATAACCGTACAAAACTACCGAGCAATCTACTGGTTGCGATACTTAAATAGAGCAAAATATACAACATGTCATACTACTTGTTGCGCTTCAGATGTAGAAACCAAAAATACTACTGGTCTTCTACGGGTTGCGCCTCTTTAATACAACCAAAGATAATACCGATTGGTTCTACTGGTTGCTCCGTCTTCATACGACCGAAGATAATTCCGATTGTGCTGCTTTAATAAAATCAAATATAATACCTACACCTTGTCTGAGACCGTTCTAACATATTACTGGTTGCTCTTCTTATAAATAATCGGGCAAACTACCGAGTAGTCTACCGGTTTCGATACTTAAATAGAGCCGAATAGACAACCGGTTATACTACCGATTACGCTTCTGATGTAGAACCAAAAATACTACCAGTCTTCTAACGGTTGCACTTCTTTAATAAAACTAAATATAATACTAATTGGTTCTACCGGTTGTTCCATCTTTATACGGCCGAAGATAATATTGGTTGCGCTTTTTTAATACAACCGAATATAATATCGGTTGCACTTCTTTAATAGAACCGAAGATAATACCGGTTGAGCCTATTTAATACAACCGAAGATAATACCAATTGGTTCTACCGGTTGTGCCGTATTTATACGGCCGAAGATAATACCGGGTGCGCTTCTTTAATACAACCAAAGATAATACATGCGCCTTGTCTGAGAGCGTTCTAACATATTATTGGTTGCGCTTCTTATAAATATCCAGGCAAACTACCTTGCAGTCTATATGTTGTGGTACTTAAATAGAGCCGAATAGACAACCGGTCATACTACCGGTTGCCCTTCTGATGTAGAATGGAAAATACTACCGGTCTTCTACCGGTTGTACTTCTTTAATACAACCGAAGATAATACCGGTTGCGCCTCTTTAATACAACCGAAGATAATACCGATTGGTTGTACTGGTTGCGCTGTCTTTATACGGCCGAAGATAATATCAGTTGCACTTCTTTAAGACAACCGAAGATAATATTGGTTGCGCTTCTTCAATACAACCGAAGATAATACTGATTGCGCCTCTTTAATACAACCGAAGATAATATCGATTTGTTCTACTAGTTGATTCGTCTTTATATGGCCGAAGATAATACCGGTTGCGCTTCTTTAATAGAACAGAAGATAAGACCTACAACTTGTCTAAGACCGTTCTAACATATTACCGGTTGTGCTTCTTATAAATAACCGGATAAACTACCGAGCAGTCTACCAGTTGTAGTACTTAAATAGAGCCGAATAGACAATTTATCATACTACAGGTTGCGCTTCTGATGTAAAACTGAAAATACTATTAGATCCAATGGAATTAGAAATTATTTTAAGGAACAATGTCGTATCAATTGGATCCTAAAATAAATAATTGAAGGATTATTTTAAAAATCCAAGTGTTAAAAACAAATAATTATTATGACTAGAGGACTTACCCGATATAGATTTGGCAGTAATTTCAATTTCGTTTTCGGCAAGTGGTGGGTTGGAATTGGTGGTATCTTGCCTCCCCTCATTTTCTTCTTCATTTGAGGTTGACCCCAACAAACTAGACTCTATCACGTCATCTGTAGTAACTTTATATCTTTCGGTTATTCGCTCATACTCCTATCTTCCCATTACAAGGTACTTTTCTTTAAGGCATGGGCCTTTAACATCATAACCATCAAATAGTTCTCGTTCCTTGGAGGGAGTCCAGATAGGCTTAGAAGTTTGAGCCTTTTCAACTAACGACTACTCGGTTTCGACAGTTTGAAGTTTACCTTGAGGCGGAATAGGCGCTTCTTCAACTTGTATAGGCGTTGGAGTGCTGCTCTCAAATTTTGAGATGATTGAAAGAAAATCATTCATGACAACTTTCAGTAGTAGAATGACATTCTTATTTTCTCTTGCTGTAGCCCCCTTTAGATTGAACTCTTCTTCGTGTTTTTCAATGATCGAAAGAAATATCTTTCTTCTAGCGGAAGCCTCCACAAGTTCGCTTCTTCGCAAGTCCTAAGTCACTGATGAAGTTCCCATCAAATAAAAGATTAGTTGTTCCAAGGACAGGATTATAGACCACTTCTTCTCTTCTAGAACCTCAGGGAAGACTTCATTGAAGCTCATTTCTAGCCTTGTGTTTGCCCACGCATAAAAGAGATCTATGGTTTCACTTGCTTTTTCGTTAACCTCCTTGAGGATAAGCTTGACCGTTTCCTCAGCGTCTACATCATCTTTGTGAGGGGTCGGGATTTTATCATCTTCTATTGGCTTGATAGTGTTCGGAACAACACTCCTAATCACCTTCTCTTTTAAAATTGGAGTATCCACAATATCAGTTGGGATCTTCATCTAATTCTCTTTATTTACATCGGTTTGACCTGTAGATGCCTTCTTCGTCTGACCGGTTTCTAGCATGCTGGGACGATCGGTTTTAAGTGGAAATGACCGACCAGTTTTATCAACATTTTCCTGATCTGTTTCAACTATCTAACCGATTTTATCAATAATATTTGTACGATCGGTTTCATCCATCCAATTAGTTTCATCAAAACCATGTTGGATAATTTCATGTACTACCGATTGAACCTCTAAAACTGCAGGCTCAATCGTAGTATTAGGAAATATCGAGGCTTCCTTGGAGGATGAACAACATTTGTGGCATCATAAAGAGGTGGGATTGGAATATTTAACTCAGGTTGAGTTTTCTGTTGATTTGAGAAGATCTTGATAAGATCGGCTTTATCAATAGAGACGGGGTCTGGAAGGCTAATGAAAAACGGTTTGAAAGAAATCTTGTTAGGGATTTAATTCGCTTTCTATTCTACGCAAAACCTTATAAACACTTGAAACAGAATCAAGGCAGAATTGTTTACTTAGGTTTGAAGCTCAAGATGAAGAATGTGAAGATGACAGAAATGAAAAGACACAACAATTTGTTTATGGATTTTCGGAGTAAACTCTCCTACGTCACCCCTTCTTCCAACCACCGAAAGGATTCATTATAATATGATTCGAATCAAATACAGTTTGCACACTTAGCTCACTGTTGAAAAGAACACGCTCTGTTCAACTTACAAGATGAAGAATATCACTCAGCTAAAGGTGTTTTTGATTTTAGCTCTCTCTTGATTCACACACTGTACACTTAGCAGTTTATAGCTTGAATATTCAAAGGCTTGACTTCTAAGTAATTTCAGCAAGATGATCGACTAATTTCTCTCTTTGTAATTTTGTCCGGTGTCATATCCGTTGTCCTTTAGAATCTTTAAATATGCACATGTACCAACGGTCGAATATTTAGAATGAAACATGGCAATCTTCCATTGGAACGCCTCCATAGTACATAGCAGGTTCTAAGCACAAGGATCGTGGTCGTACTCCAACTGGTAGTGCGCCGAATATTCTTCAGGGATGTATCTGCAAAACAAATAGTGTGAAGGATATTCTCTTACATGGCATTCGTTGGTTGGTTGTGTCTAGCTGTCGTACTGATCTTCACAAGAAAGTGGAGCAGGAGTAGCGTACAACTATAGCACGTGGGTAGGCGGGTGCTATCTTCAAGCAGACTGCTTAAGCATAGCATTAGACATATTTCAGTTAGACAACCTCGTCTAATGAAATCAAATGTTCCCATCAAAGAGCAGAATCCATTAGACCACCTGGTCTAATAGGATTAGACTTACGTCTAATTACAATAATTTTAGACTAATCTGAAGGACTTAGACTACACGTCTAACTTTCACCAATTAGACTACACGTCTAACTCTCACAAACCATTAGACTGCACGTCTAACTCCACGAGTTAGATTGCACGTCTAATTCCGGTTCTATTTCATACTTGTCTGAAGGAGTTAGAGTACACGTCTAACTTTCACAAACCATTAGACTACACGTCTAACTCCACGAGTTAGACTGCACGACTAATTTCGGTTCTACTTCAGACTTGTCTGAAGGAGTTAGACTACACGTCTAACTTTCACTTTCTATTAGACTGCCCATCTAACTCTGATGAGTTAGACTGCACGTCTAATTCCGAATTCATTAGACTTCATGTCTAATTCCGAATTCATTAGACTGCACGTCTAATTACGAATCTATTAGACCGCACGTCTAACTCCTCGAGTTAGACTACACGTCTAATTCCTCTAGTTATACTGCACGTCTAATACCGCTTAGTTAGACTACACATCTAACTTCGCTAGTTAGACTGCACGTCTAACTCTGTGCATCTAATGCCAAATCGGTCTAATGAACCTCATTAGAACCAAGTCTTATGAAATCTGATTTCGATACACCTGCATCAAAATGCATAAATCATTTCATCATCAAAATCCCAATAGTCAAACTATTTCAACACTTAGTCAAAATAATTTGACTCAACAATTTCCCCCTTTTTGATGATGAAATTGAAAACCTACATATATATAATAAAATACGCATTCATCATATAAATAAACTTCTGTTCACTTACAGCATGCATCACCAAAAACCAATATTCAGAAACATAGTCAAAGAAACATAGTTTAAGAAACTTAACAATGTAGGAGAAAAGAAATTATTGTTTTTCCCTTTTTACTCGAGGATCGGTTGGGCTCATCCCTTCATCAGCCATATCCCTTTAAATCTGATTCCCAAAATCTCACTATCGAAAATAATTCAGGACTTTCGTCATATTTCATGCTATAACGTAATCTATAAAATAATCTCTAAAATCATTTCGTAAAGATTTAAAACTATTAATTCAAAATTAATCAGTTTAGGGAAATCAATTTTTATTTTGTATCGCTCTGTCTCCCACAACATACTTCTAATGCAGAGTTTATTGAAAAGTTATGGAAAGAAAGCTATATATCAGAGAGTGGCTTTCAAAATTGACATTCGAAAAGTTTTTCCGTTGATAAGATGGGAATCCTTCCATGAATTCCTTTATGTTTTCGGTTTCCCTAACATTTTCATCGAGTGGTTAATGTAGTGTGTTTTGATCCCTCACTTCATTGTCAATGTGAATGGCTTACATAGTGGCTTCTTCAAGGGTGAAAGGGGTTCAAATATGTATAGGGTTTCTGAAAAGCTAAAGATTCTGAAGAATCAAATCCAAAACTTTTACAAGAAAAAGTTCAGAAACATCTCCAGTAGAGTTCTGGTTGCAAGAGAAGAACTAGGAGAGGTTTAGAAAAAGTTATTAAAGGATGATAGTGATGAACAACTCAATGAGGTAAAGAGGGATGCACCCGATAATTTCAAGAATCTGAGTCTACTTGAAGTGAACTTTGTTAGGAAGAAGTCAAGATGGCTTTCGTTGGATGATAAAAATACAGCTTTCTTCTACAGGAAATGAAAGGCTTGAAACATGAGAAACAACATGTACAGGCTGAAGAATGATGATGGAGAATATGTTCAGGGTTAGAAGGGTGTTCAAGATCTGGTTATCGAGTTTTATAAGTAGCTAATGAGTACAAGAAAGCAGCATCAAAGTCACATGAATACCTTGTATCAGATTATCGATAGAATTTTTTTTGCTGAGGATAGTCGCAAGTTAATAAGGGTTGTCACGAGAGTTGAGGTTAAAGAAGCTTTGTTCAGTATTGATGGGAATAAAATCCTAGGTCCGGATGGTTTCAATCCGACGTTCTTCAAAGAAAATTGGTCGGTGGT
This sequence comes from Impatiens glandulifera, assembly GCF_907164915.1. Classification (NCBI taxonomy): domain Eukaryota; kingdom Viridiplantae; phylum Streptophyta; class Magnoliopsida; order Ericales; family Balsaminaceae; genus Impatiens; species Impatiens glandulifera. The sequence goes on from NC_061865.1 coordinate 32,401,209, forward strand.
GGGTAAAGATATTACTGATGGGGTTATGGAGTTTTTCAAGAACATGAAGCTGTTAAAACAATAGAATAGCGGTTCTGACATTGATCCCCAAAACTGTGATCCCCAATATCTCATAATATTCTTTTCATGTAGAGCCTTTTAAAAGGCTAAGGGAAAAAGATAATATCCCCAAGAGTGTCTTTCAAAATAGATATGAAGAAAACTTTCGACTTTGTTAGATGGGAATCGATTCAGAATTTTTTGGTTGTATCTGCTTTTCCTATGATTATTAGTGATTAGATTATGCAATGCGTTTCTTCATCATGTTTTATTATTACTGTCAATGGTGTCCATGGAGGCTACTTCAAGGGTGAAAATGGGCTATGGAAAAAGGGAGCCCCTTCTCTTCTTACCTTTTCGTAGCTATCATGGCGATCTTTGAGAGAATCTTCACGATGTTCCGAAAGAATCATCCATACATATTTCACCCTTTCTGTGAGGTAGAGGAGGTAACTCATTTATACTTTACTGGCGTTTTGTTCATTCTAGCGCACGCAGACGTCGATTCCATTAAAACTATTAGTTCTAAACTAACGTTGTTTTCTAAGGTTACAGGTCTTACTATTATTGAAAGCAAAAGTGTGGCATTTTATGGAGGAGTGAAGGACGAAATTAAGAAGGGCATATTCAATATCATGGGCATTGCGGAAGACAACTTTCCCAAAAGGTAACTGGGGATTCCGTTAACCGTGAAACAGATCGAGATCTCACACTACAAGTTGCTGATTGAAAAGGGAAAAAACACAATATCTGGCTGGGCGGTGAAGAAACTTTCTTATGCAGGGAGGATCGAGCTTATCAAAACCGTAGCCATGGGCATAATTGGATATTAAGCGGAACAGATGGTCATTCCGAAGAAGGTAATGAAGGAGCTAGACACACTAATGAGGAAATCCATCTAGGGCAGTAGCGGGAGAGGAGGAAAGAAAATCAAATGAACTTCTCTCTATAAGCCGAAAGAGGAGGGAGGCATTGGCATGAAGAACTACGTCAAGTGGAACAAGGCTCTAACCTTTAAGCATCTGTGGGCATTGAAATGCAACCATAAATAATTATGGATCAAATGTGTACACACGCGATTTATGAAACAAGAAACCACTATCTGGATGTATAAAATCAATGAAGGTATGAGCTGGTCACAAAAGAAAAATTTTAAACTGCGAAGTGGCATTTAGCTAGGGGACGGGAAAGGAATTATGTTCTAGAATGATCCCTAGTTCTAATACCAACCAATCATTCACAAATAGGAGTTCAAAAATACACGTATCATAAGGGACTACGTAGTGGCAAAAATCAGAGGGGTAAAAGATGGGGACTAGAACTCGCTTTTGAGAAGAATTCCAAAAGGACAGAGGATACTGGATCACATCAGTAACATACAACTTCGAGAGAAATCCGGCGTTCATGAATGGAATGCATAAGACAATGGGAAGCTGGTCTCAAAGAGAATATATGAGGGAATCCTAGAAAAAGCGCAAAAAGTAGAATGAACACCTCTCGTATGGTCAACCAAGATCATTCCTCGACACCAGTTTATACTATAGCTTGTCTTCTAGGAAAGACTCAACACTGGTGACCGTATTAGCAAGTATATGAGCATCTTGAACGTGAGTTGTCTTCTATGCAACTAAAGTAAAGAAACCATTGATCACCTATTTGGGAGCTGTAGTATAACATTGGAAATTTGTGATAGATTTTCTAAAAGACATGAGCTATGAACGTAATGCGAGAGTCTATGAATGAAGCCGCAGAAGTGTTGAAGAATTATGGAGAGACATAGTCTCGGATTGAGGCGCACTTGTGGGAATGTGGAGAAAAGTTCAAAGTACGGAGCATAATTGGAATATCAACAAGAATTAGAATTTACCATTTACTGAAATCATTAGAAACAAAAACATTGTAATTAGATAGTTCATAAGTTTATGCTTTTATTCAAAATGTTACGACTTCAAAATCATTCTAGGTCTGTCTAGAATGATCTCTTAAACTCGTGGTTTGTTTTTCTCGTTTTTGGATATTTTTAATGAAATGACGCTAAGTCGTTTTTCACAAAAAAAAAAGGTGAAAGGGGAGTAAGGAAAGGAGATCCTCTCTCACCTTACCTCTTCGTTCTTATTATGAATATCCTGAACTGTTATCTTTAAAAATCTCCTAAGGAACCATAAATTCAAATTTCACCCTTACTACAAGAAAAAAGCAATAACACATGTTTGTTTCGTGGAATGTTATGTTCTTAGTGGCTCATGCAGATGTTGAATCTGTTAGTACAATCAAATAAGCATTGACAATGTTTTCTATTATTACATGTTTATTCATTATTAAAGACAAAAGCAAACTTTCTATGGAGGATTTTATGCTGAATATATTTAATATCATGGGGATAAAATAAGGAATGCATCCAGTCAAATATTTTAAAGTCCCCTTATTTTCTATTTAACTTTAAATCTCACATTTTCGTCCACTTATTGAAAATGTTAGAAATTCTATTTTGAGTTGGGCTATAAAAAACCTATCATACACAGGAGGTATAAAGCTTAGAGTTACTATTGGAATCATTGGGCACTAGGCACAATAAATAGTCATTTCTAAAAAAGTCATAGCTAAACTAGATAAGCTAATGAGAGACTTCATCTGGGGTACTCAAGGTAGAGGAGACATAAAGGTCAAATGGGAAAATATATATACCTAAAGGAAGAAGGAGGGCTTGGACATAAAAATTGTGTCATATAGAATTGATCCCTCACAATAAGACATGTATGGGTCCTTGAGATAAAAGCATATTCATTATGGGTCAAATGGGTTCAAATGAAAATCATGATAGGAGAATCCAACATATGGACATGCGAAATCAAAAATAAAATGTCATGGTCCTTGAAGAAAATTATAAGAACCATAGAAGAGGCATATAAGATGATGAAGTTCAGAATTGGTAATGGAAGGGGAATATTATTCTGGCACGATCCATGGCTAGAGATTAATCCCATAAGTCTACGGGAGAATTCCAATCTATAAGAGTAAGAATAAGAAAAAATGATCTCATGTACTCAGTTAGAGATATTCAAGAAAGAAAATGCAACTCTATTCTTAGGAGTATTTCAAAATGAGTCAGAATTTTAAATTTGATTAATAATATGCAATTCAATGGAAACACTAATACAAAGAGCTGGGATACTGTTATGAATGGAAAGTTCGTGGAAGGAAAAGTATGGGAGATCATTAGAACAAAAGAGGTGGTGGTCGATTGGTATAAAGTAGTATGGTCTTCAAAGATTATACCTCGACACCAATTCAACCTTTGGCTGACATTTAGGAAAAGATTGACGACAAGAGACAGAATTAAGAAGTATATGAATATTCCAGACGTTAATTGCCTAATTTGTGCAGTAAAAGAGGAATGTATTGACATCCTGTTTGGGGACTGTGCATTTGTATCCAAGTTATGGATCAATTTTTCTCTAAACATTAATATCACTAACTTTCCAAATACATGGAACTAAATAATAGATCTTGTAAGGAAAAAAGCTAAGGGCGATAGCTTCTACGTGAAAGTTTTCAAATGCTTCTTTAGAGCCCTAGTATACAATACTCGGAGAGAAAAAAATACATGAATTCATATCACAAATAAGAGAACAAAATGTAAAATTTGGGATGATATATTTTTTGATGACAACGCTCTCATATATATACATGAAGGAGAATTCCAATTAATGAAAATAGTTGAAAGCTCAGTCAAATATGAAATATTCTCTATAAAATTATTGCAAGGAAAAGAAGGTTAAAATAATTCTTGTTTGATATCTTGTTTGTAATTCAATTTTCAACAAAGGTAGGGTCTGTCTAGCTTTGTTTCTTGAAACTCATTTCCCCTTTTTTTAGAGTTTTTTAATGAAATGGAACTAAGCCATTTTCCAAAAAAAAAATCTAAATCCTTATTTCATTTGGTCATAATATTAGTTGTGTTTTTTGGATTAATATAAAGATATGGGTTAGGTTATTAGTGATCTTCCTATGTCATTTGGATCAAAATATCAAGTTTGGTAGCTCATTCAGGTTTATTTAATTAATCATAATTTTTTTTATGTGAAACTCTAAGATGACATACCTAATGTTATTTTTAATGTCACATGAATTAAAAAAGCATTAATAATAATATTTTGAAAAATCATAATTATAAAATTTATTTATTTTTTTAAAAATATTTTATCAATTTTTTTATTAAAAAGTAGGATTTTTATTTAAAGAAATATCCGACTTGGCTTCAATGAAACCTTGCGAAAGTAATGTAGCTTGGAATGTAGCATACCAAGGCGGATGGGCTTATTTGAGGCCATAAATAACTTTATGAGCACGACATACATGATCATGATATTCTTGATTGATACCAGAGATTGTGCCATGTAGACCTCTTCATCAAGTGTACCATGTAAAAATGTATTAATCATAGTGAACTGATGAATCGACCACCCATGAGTGACTGCAAGAGTTAAAATGATGTGAATTATTGTTGGTTTGACCAGTGAACTGAATGTTTCTATATAATCAATACCAGGTTGTTTTTTTTTAAAAAAACGCTTAGAACCATTTCATTAAAATCCTAAAAATGGGAGTGTTAGAAATCAAAGCTAGACAAACCCTAGCTATGATTAAGGATGACAATCAAAAGACCCTAAAAAAATTAATTGATAACATTCATATATTCTAAAAAAAACAGAGATTACAAACAGAAAAGACTATATTCAAACTTAACTATCCCAGCCTAGCATTTTCACATGCCATTCGTTTTCATTGAGATGCCTTCTTCCCCTTCCTCTTCCTTTTCTCATTCCTCTGATGATGAAAGGAGGTTGTATTGAAGATGATGATTAGTGTTGTTGTTTCTTATTTTGAATTCTCTTTTTGTACGAACCCGTTTTGATTTGATAGAAAGAATTATTTCAGAGAATTTCAGTGCTTTTATCTTTATTATCTTCAACTTGAATTTTTGTGTTTTTGTCTTCATTATCTTCGACTTCAGCTTCAGACTCCACATTAGTTTTGGAATCTTCTTTATCGGCTTTAGAATTCTCTATTTCATCTTTGAAATTTTGGGTATCTTTCTCTTGAGTTCCTCAACAACAACTCGAGGTTCATCTTCCATTTCCATTTTGATCTTTCGCATTATAGAAATTTTTTTTCCTCTTCACCTTGATTCCCTTTACTTTCTTTCCTTTACTGCTTTCCTTTTTCCCAGAATATTTCTTACTTTCCTCCTCTGCATTTTCCTCATTTTTGTCTTTTTTATCATTATCTTTGACTTCCACAATATGCTCTTCCATTCTTGATTCTTCCGTTTCATTTTCTTGCTTTTTTGCTTCATGAGATTTCATGATTTTCTATTCTTCCTCAATTGTTTTTGCACATTTAGTACTAACATGTTGTAAATTATTGCAGAAAGCACACATGTTTTGCATCCATTCATATAGGATATAATTACTATGGGCTTTCCCTTCCTATCAACAATTGTCATGTTCTTTGGCAATGTACTTTGAGGATACACTTCAATGCTTATTATAACAAAAGTAACGTGGTCTCATCCATTTGTAATTGAGTCCATAAATAATGGTTTCCCCAACAGACTAACAAAGTGACGTAGAGCTTTTGTATTATACATGTGTAGTGGGATGTTCCTAAGTTTGAACCATATTTGGGCTATTTCCTTTGGCTTGTTTAGAAGGCTGAATTCTTCAGACCATCTCTCAAACTTCATACAATTGGATCCAGTAGAAGTATGCCCAATTTTCAGAATATCATCCAAGTTCGTTCCCTTTTTGAATTATAGAAAATAGAGATCATGGATGTTTGTAGAAACCTTCTCTAGTCCTTTCTGCACCCATTATTTTATTAGTGATCCTTAGTGTCTGGGAAAGATACACGGTTCTTTCCTATGTAGTTCACAACAACTACATTTTCCTATTCTTTGACGCATTTCTCCTCCATTTCAGTGGGCAATTTAAATTCAAAGGGAGAGTTGAGAATCTCAACTTTTGTTTTAAACTTACTCTCAAGTAGATTTGACTTTTGTATGCATGATCTTTTACTTTCTTTTCTGTATTTTTTTTCTAGACTTCATTTACATTCTAGTTGGAATTGCTCCTGATAGTATAGCTCTTTGATTTGGGGGACTTCATTCTCTCCCTATTGTTTTCACTAACCAGTTTACTATCTTTTTGTATTCTTTCTTCTTCAGTAGGTTCCAATCTTGAAGATAATGTATATTGAATTATACGGTTGTTTGCTATATTTTCTTTTTGTTGAGAACAATATCTCCTTTCTATGCATGCATCAGTAGCTTTGTGATTTGTTTTTTAAGTCTAAAGAGGTTTTCTCTTTCATTATACACAACCTTCCATATTCCTTCTTTTTTCCCTTGTTTCGCTACTGCACTTTCTTCAAAATTTATATCAGTAATTGGTTTTTTACCTTTGCTGCATTCCTGCTTTTCATGGATAATTTCTTCAACAATCATGTCGATTTCTTTTCAGCTACCTCCCTTACTCCTTCCATCACAAATTCTTTGACTTCCTTATTCTTAAGAAAAATGAAGAAAACATGACAAAAACCCGGAATATTTCTGGTTTACTTCATAAGAAACTCATGCTAAATATCAGAATTTTGAAGCGAAGAAAACTTGACATAAACCTAGAACTTTTTTCTAGGCTTGAAAATTTCAAATTCCGACATTTGTCAGAGAGGATAAAGTGCTTTCACACCACTATGAAATTGCACAATAGCCCCCAAAACTGTCAACCGCAACCACTTTATCTTTTATCACCATACCAAACACTAGTCTGTGATAACCACAAAACGTAAAACATAATATAAAACCTAGAAAGAACAATACAAAATGGAAAATACAATATTCTATGTACTATGGGTTTTATACATAAAGTTCAAAGAAAAAGAAAAAGAAAATAATAAAAATGACAGTCATAGGAAATGTTCCATGTGGACTTCTAATCAAATTCTTGAGATTGTACAGAAAATACAATAAAAAATGACCCTTCTATGAAAAACTTTAGATATTTAAGCAAACAAGTAAATTACTTCTCATATGCACCATACTGTCATCTAAACCTAATTTAAATATAACCATAAAGAAGAGAAATACCTTTAATATACCCACTTTAATATACCCATGTCATAACCCTCAAAGTGCGTATATCCAAGAACCCTAACACGAACTCGTAATCCCTCTTTGAATTTCTTTTATAAATTTTATTTTTCTTTGTCAGCAACATCAAATTCCTACAAGACAATTTAATATGGAAAAAAATCAGAAGTTAGCTGAATGATATCAATATCACTCTAAAAACATGATGCAAGAACTTACAATAACATATGCGGGAGTTAAAACCGTTAAAGAGAGAATAACAAGCAATAAACCAACACCTTTATCAACTCTAATGATAATATCTTGAAACTAGGAAAGAGTAGGAAGTTTGTTATTCACAATGTATAGATTCAAGGATAAACCCTTGCAAGTAGTGGGCGCGATTCAGGGAAGAGATTAGAGGCGGCGATTTAGGAAAGAGAAAAGAGAAAAGAGAAGAGAGATGACAATAAGTAAGCTAAGGTTGATTTTGTTAATTAAATATAAGTAGTACCGATTGGTATTTTATATAGGCTTTACCGATTGATTTCAAAACCAATCGATAATATTATTTAATACATGCGGCAGGAGTTGCCACCTTTTTTTTGTTGAGTTTTTTAGGGACTATAACAATTGGTTTTATCAGAATCGGTATTATCAGAATAATATCGATTGGTTTTAAAACTAATCTGTATTATTCGGATAATATCGATTAGTGTTACAATTAATCGGTGGAGATGGTCGCCATAAACCCTTTTTTTAATAGTGATACACAAGCGAAAGTTTGTAGTGTTGCATAATCGGGTAGTTTATTGAATAAAATTTTAAATGGAGATTTACGCTTCAAGATTGGTGTCGGTAGTGTATTAATCAAAATATGTGGCAGTAAGAAAAAAACTAAATCAATATGTGTGTGGAAACTTTGTATGAGCAAATAATGATAGACTTTTTTTTAGTTAGATGATGATATTTTCTTTGAAAAATGCCATTTTGCACACTTGTGTGTAGGCAAAAGAGTCGGTGATGTATATCATGTAGATATGTAATTAATTTAAGATTGCAATATTCTCCTCCTCTAATCTTTTTGTAAAATTTTATTTTTCTTGTTAAATTGTTTTTCAACTAAATTCTTGAATTTGATAAAAATATTCAACACGTCTGATTTTTGTAGTTCTCTCCGTAATAATAGTTCTCTCCGTTCAGTTTATAGATCAAAATGCACAACCAAAATATTGAAGTCGGTTTTCCTAAATCACAAACCGTCAGTTTGGTAAACTTATTCGATTTCATCGATTTAAAATTTTGAGTTAAAAAAATAACTAAAATATGTTTTATTGATAAGCTTGATTTATATTTGTTATCAATGTATCAACTAACTATAAAACTATACTAAATCAATATTACTAATTATCAAATTTTAACATCACTAAATCAAAATACTCTATTTCAAAATCACTAAATCTATTTTTGTTTATAAAAGTCAATAATGTAGAAAAGATACGATGATTATCAAAATAACAACTAATGAAACATAAATCATTAAGATATCAAGTAAATCAAATTATTTATTTATAAACAAGATCAACTTATCAAAACATAACAGCCTTCCAAATTGAGTTTCTATTGCACCTATGTTTGCCAAATCGCAAATAGAAAATATTAGGTCGAACACTCAATGTCTTTGTCAAAATCAATCGGTTTATTGTCACCATTTAGACATTAAATTTTTCCCTCCATAACAACACTATCCACGACCAAAGGAATCGAAGAGGAATAGACATATCGTCGATTGCCTAAATGAAGACATATAAACTCTTTAACCTGTTAGTCTTGTCTCTCTATTATTGAGATCCACAAAGTAAAAATTAATCCTCAACCCAAAAAAATAACCAATCGGTTCGATCCATCAGTGGTTCGATTTAAGAGTTTATGAACCAAGACACTAAACCGGAATGCTTCAATTCAAACTATTTCAGATCGTCAGTTTATCGGTTGATCGGTTAACCTCGTTCGCGGTTTGGTCCGTTTCCAAACGATTCGATCGATTTGCTTACAAGCCCATAACCAAGCACAAACAAAATAAATATTGATAACCATTTAAAGAAGCAATTGGGGAGGATTCCCAAACACCATAATGTACCAAATCAAGAGAAGTATGAGTTCGTGAATAAGAAATTGGAAATAAAAGTCTGTGAGCTTTTTCCAATGTTACACGATTCATAAAATGAAATATTATTTTTACTTAATATCGGTAGTTTAAAACGATAAATATTAAAAAAAAATTATTACTAAAGCGGGATGCCACAAACGATTATGCCATGTATCAATATTAGAGCTTGTTGTAATAAAAACTTCTCGATGCTTTACATTGTTAGGTAAATTGTCAAGACAATATATACCTCATCTAAGTGATCCTCTTAGAAGCTCAATATTTGAAACTCGGTCCTTCACAACACAAAATGTAGGGTGAAATTCAAAAAATACATTGTTGTCGATTACAAAGAGAGTTACACTTAGTAAATTATTTTGAAATATCTGGTACGGGAAAAATATTTTGAAGATGTAATGGCATGCTCAGAATAGTTGAATTGCCAATATTAGCTAAATACATACCCATGTCATTACCCACTTTAATATCACTGTCATCTATATAAATAATGTGAGTTTGAATATACCTAAAAATCTAGTGTAATATGATCACATACACCGAAGTTGGGATACCATACAAAATCTAACTTAGAAGGAGGAGAATTATCATAATAATTGAAGAAGATTGTTTTTCATCATCACGTTGATAACAATATGTCGCTTGATGCCCATTTTTATTGCAGATCAAACAAAAAAATATGAGATGAACAATTGATACTAGTATGTCCTAATCTATTGAAAGTGGTATATTTAGGACGATTATCGCTATTACTATTTGCATTTGGAGCAATCTTGTTTGAAGATTGTCTACTACCCTTAAAATGCCCACTTTTTAATCCATTTCATTTACTATATTTTTTTTTGTTTTTCTAGAAAAATATGATGAATGTGAACTTGAAGTTTTACGACTTCCATTTTAGAGATTATTCTGATTTCCTTATTGATTTATTTCATATGTGTTGTTAGCTTTAAGTTATCTTGTTGCGCGTGAACAAAGAAAATATTGTTCATGTGTAAGAAAAATTCATGTAAGTTCTTTGATGTTTACGGGTTCGCGTATTATAGAGATCGCAACAAAGAATGATTCAAGTTATAATCTCAAACCTCTAAGAATATAAAGAACAAGATCCAGATCGGTAACCTTATAGTCAGTAGTAGTCAAGGCATAAGTTGTAAATTTTATCTTCTAAAGGTATTCTTAAACAATTAAGTTACTTTTTTTTGAAAGATTGAAATTAAAGTCTCAATTGCATTAATTGAGACATAGTTTGACTAGAAAAAAAATTCTTTTAGGACTTCCTAAACTTTTTTTTACCGTATCATTAACATCTATAATGACTTATATGAATATAATTTCAGTAAAAGTTGATATTATCCAACCTAGAAATTTTGAATCTTGAATTTCTTTAAATATTTGGATTCTTGATTTTTTTTTATATCATCTTTTTCGGTGATATTAATTATAGTTGGTGGATGATTTTCTTATTTATTAATATGTTGACTGAGACGACATTCTTTAATAAGAGGAATAACTTAAATTTTTATAGAACATAGTTGGGCTGATTTAGTTTCAAAGTTAATGATGGAAGCATGTTATGATTTTATCCCCATCGATTTTTGACATAGAAGTATGAGTTATCCTTTAACTCTAATATCAAGAAAGAATTAAAAGATTGTAAATAAAAAAATGCAAGACATAGAGCAATGATGTCTCTTTATTCTTGAATATTATTAATTAATATTATGAATTGAATTGATTTCAATAAAATTGAATTATACTATTTATAAGAAAAACTAAATTCCAAAAAATAAAGTAATAAATAAAATAATAGAATAAAATAATCTTGAATAATAATATGAGTGAAAATAGGAGCACATGATTTTAGACAATTACTAAAATTCGTGTATCTTCTTTAACCGTCATAAACAATTTAATATTATTTATAAAAAATTAAAATAAAATAAAATAATATACAAACAATATAAAACCTACACTATCACAACGAATTAAGAAAACATAACTTTTTTTTATTGGGAAAATAGCTTAACTCCATTTCATTAAGAACTCAAAAGTGGGAGAAATGGTCAATTATCAAAGTTAGACAAACTCTAACTTTGATTAAAAGAATGAAACGACCCTAAAGTATCTGATTAGAAACAAACAAAAAAAATAGAGATTACAGACAACTAAAGTATACCAATCATACTTCTTAACATTCTTGTTCAATGTAGTCAATATCATTTCCGCTACTTTCGGATCCCAATCTGCTGCTCTCGCAGTCCACCTACTTTTTCTAATCACCTGTTAGGCACTATACTTCTTTATTGGTGATTGAACTGTTGCATTTGATGATGACTGTTTGTGGACATTGACTTCCTTCCCTTGGATTTGTTTTGCTTTAGAGGAGACAACACTAATCTGATAAAATGAATTACGTTTAAGTATTTTAGGAATTTTACATTTACCTTCACATTATTTTGCTTCATTTTTGTCTAACTTGATTCGGTCTACTTTAAATATTTCCTCTTCACTATCATCCATTTCATTCTTATCACTTCCTTCCTCTGAGTCTTCATCTTCTTCTTTCTCTAATTTTTCATCTTTCATTTCCTTTAATTCATCATCATTTCCATCATTTGCATCTTTATCTTTAGCTTTCTCATTCTGATTATTTGATTATTCAGTTTTAGCTTCCTTATTTTGCTCCTGAACTTTTAGCTTTTCCTTCTGTTCTTTAATTTCTTTTTCACATTTGTTATTGGGATGTTCAAAAGTACTGCAGAACATACATATGTTTGGCCTCCATTGATACGTAATATCCATGTCTATAGGTTTGCTTCTTCTATCAACTACTGTCATCTTTGTTGGTAAAGTTCTTCTAGGATGCACTTTAATGCTCATCCTAGAATATGTGATGTGTTCGCTTTCCTCCGTTATTGGGTCCATATATAATGATTTCCCCAAGAGACTAGTGAAATGACTAAGTGCTTCTGCGTTATACATATGAGCTTGAAGACAACATAACTTTTTATTATTATAAATTTAATTATTTTCTTATTATTAATAATATATAATATATAATTTTTTTATATTTATGTATCTATTTATTAAGTCTTTAATAATTATATAATTACTAATATAATAGATTAAATTTTATAATTTTAAAAATTATGTTTTATGATTTATTGTTTTGAATTGTAAATAAAATTTATTATTATTATTATTATTAATTTTTTTGGGAAATAACTTATTCAATTTAAGTAAAATTCCAAAACGAAAAAAATGTACAAGAGTTTTGAAATTATGACAAAACAAATCTTTGTCCTGTTTTTTGAAATATAAAATCAATTAGTCTAACAAAGTACAAACACTAACAAAAAAAAAGAAAAAGGTACAAACACTAACAAAGTACAAAGTACAAACCAAAAGAATATCATCAAAAACAAGAAGTTACATCACCTCACCTTGAACATTAAAACCTTCATGACTTTCTCAAACTTGATTCGCTATCTTTGGCATAATTCTCAATTTTCCAAAGTAATGGAAGCCCTCTCCCATGTATGAATAAGATAGACCATCAACAACAATCTCACTCCATATTTGATCCTCATCTTTCCATACTCTTGTGAATATCCTAACATTCCTCCCCATCCACACATGATACACTATGGTTCCATAGAAGCATATGACTTGAAAGAATTACCTTTAGTCTTTGTGACCACTAGGTTTTTGATGCTACTCCAATCAACTAGAAAGCTTTGTAATATGAAATTATTCTTAAATTTCCTCCAAAGTGTACTAGTAAATGCAAATTTATCAAATAAATGAGGAATCGTTTCTTCACAATTGCTACAAATGACACAACTCGTATTTGGTATTCTTATGAACTTGCTGATTCGATCTTTAGTCATTAGTCATTAGTCGTCCTTTATATTATTTTAATGTTATATGTAAAAAAATAGAAATATCAAATAAAAATGAGTAAATTATTATTATTTTATTAGTTTTAATTATTTTAAGTGAATTAATCTTTCTTTTTTAGTATTATTATATTTATTAAATTACCGGAAAGGATAGAAAATACATTGAAAATAGTTATTAAAATAAATATAAATAAATTAAAATAAGTAGTACTAATTATTTTGAGTAAAATATTAATTGTTTTTAAATAGTTTAATTATTAATTTATTTATTAACATTTCCCTATCATTTAATATAACATTAAAATAAATAAATTTGATTATTTTTTACAAATATATATTAACTTGTTAACCTAAACTGTAATTTGAAGAGTTATTTGTATAATTTTATTATGAAAAATAATATATAAATCCTAAAATTAGGTTAACCAAATTATGAGAGTATGTTTATGAATAAAAACATATTATATAATTTTTATTGCTCTTGAAAGTTATATTTTTTTAAGTAATTTAATTTAAAAACTTAATTTTAGTAGTTTATTTAATCTTATATTTTTTAAGCATTAAAATTTTAATTATTCGATTTATAAATTTGAATATAATTATTTTGAATAAATAAATTAAAGATAATTTATATCAAGCTCAAATCATGATTAATTAAATAATTTAAATAATTATGGCATTAATAAAATACCAATTAATTAGAATAAAGGCCAAGAAAAATAAAATAAAATAATTTGAGATAAATGTTATATTCATGTTATCCCAAATTAATTTTAAAAGACTAAAATAAATTAAAATAAATAATTTTAGATAAATTATATATTCAAATTTATTCCAAAATTAATTATTTATAAAGCCCCAAATGTGAAAGAAAAATAAATAATATGTTTATTAAAATATTTTGAATATTTTGTAGATTGAAAATAAAGCCAAATGAAGAATAAATCAATTTCAAACAAGCTCCAAGGTTGAAAAGGGTCATGATCCAATGCAACCGAATGCATGAGAAATGGTTGTAGAGGACAACACAGCCATCAGATAACCGCTGAAATCTCATCCAACACACGACAACTAGTCGTGTTGCCCGCTGCAAATGAAGGAAGGTGCTTCCGCGCAGAAGTGGATCAACTAATGCACGCCTCAATACCGTTAGCCAAAACGCAAACAGAACACCCAAATCCAATAAAAAGTGGGGGGAATACCCAAGCGTCCATTCTCTGGCCAAAAACGACGTCGTTTCAAGATTCCCTCAACGCTTAAACATAGAAGAAGAATATAACTGGATTAAATCGGATGAAATCCTACATTCTTTAAAGAAGAAACTAGGTCGATACTTCACGAAATGGCTTGATTTAAACATTGAAATGATCACGCTAACTTGGTGATCATTTCACTTACGATCATAGGCTCAATCATGACCTGAATGATCAAGTTGGATGTAGAACAAATAAAATTTATTAATGACTTGTTGTCTGAAATTTGATCCACTAAGTCGTTCAACCGACTTAGGGAGGCTATAAATAGCCCTCTTCAGCCAAGACAAAACTAATGATTAGAATCCTAATCCCTCAATACACTTCACACAAAATCCGGGTTTAAAATTTACAAGTGTTTCTTGTAATTTTGAAATCTTGTGTCTTAAGGCTTGATTCTGGGTAATCACAAACCTTTTACAATAGTTCGAGAGTTCTCTTTAACTCACTATAAGATCCAATTCATGCTGTAATTAAACTTTTGAATTCAAATTTACGTTCTTATATTTCAGTTCAGTTAGTCTTAAATATTGATTGATTATTCAATTTCTTAATTTGAAAACGATCCTAAGATCATTTCTATGTTTCTATAAACTTAATTCAAGTGAATCAAGCTAAATAAAATATACCATGATTTAATTTCAAAATCAAGTTTTTGTTTTTGTTCTTGAGCTCTAGATCTCGAATTATAGATTGAACCTTTCCTAACATCTTCTAAATGATGTTAGGAATGATTTTGGATCAATTCCAATCGATCTTAAGCATGTATACTTAAACCTAAGATTTTAAAATTTTGGAAAAATTTAGTTCTTGAATTGGCTAAAACTCATACACAGCGTTCTTATTTTCCTTCCATTTGATTATATTCAGTATAAGGAAACTTTTAGTAAGCTCCTTATAATCAATTGAATCTTAAAAATTGGAATCCCGTTTTTGCACAAAATTTGTTCCAATAAAATAGAACATAATTTTTATAGAATGATGCATTGTGATGATGTTATAAATGATCATTGGAACTAGACGAAGCTTCCCATACTCTCGAATTAAAGAATAGATGTTCTAATCAAAACCTAGAGTTTGATGTTCTTAACGCTCGTCCGAGAAATCTCGGTCCATTCGATGATCCTCTACCTTCAACTGAGGACTCCTAGCGCCTGACCGAGAAATCATGCACTCAATCGAGGTATCCTAGCGTCCCACCGAGAAATCTCACATTAGGGTCACATAAAAGTTGGTAATTGAAGATCCCACATGTATTGATATCAAACACATAATATTACTTTTATTTGATTTTTATTATCTAAATAAAAAGTAAACTACATTAATTAAGTTAATCAAATTTTAAGAATATTATATATTAAACATCAAATAAACTAAAAAAAATACGAAGAATTAATCAAAATAATTATTTTTGGTAATTGATCACCAACGAGTTTATAGCTTTTGTGAAAAAAAAAATTAAGGACCTCATTGTAAATTTCAAATGTAGATGGTAGCCATTAATATGTGGAGTTTTAGTAATTGAATAAATAAAAGTTCATAAAGTCTAAATTGTTTGAATTTTTTTTTGTAATCATTAAAATAACATTTATATAAAAATAATTTGTATAAAATGATTTAATACATGCTTTATACACTTTTAATCATCTAACGGTTGATATGTTTTCTTTGTAAGAAATCATTAAATCATTTTATACAAATTATTTTTATATAAATGTTATTTTATATAAATACATGTAAATAAAAATTATAATATTATATAAAGATATAAAGAAAGACAACTATATACAAACATTATCTTTTCATAATTATTTTTATTATATTAAATTTAATTATTTTATTAATTATTTTCATATAAATAATGATATATCTTTTTAATATTTGTGTAATAATTTTTGAAGTCTTTTATAATTAATATAAATAATTGATATAATTTATAATAAACTAAATTTTGTATTTTTAAAAATTACGTTTTAAGAATATTTTTCAATTTAAAGAAAATCATTTTTAATGTTTTATAAACATAGACAAGAAAAAGACCAATTCCAATGAAAATAACTAAATTATTAATTTTTTCAATTTTATTTTAAGTTATAATTTTTTCATTGTAACTAATTTCTTAGAATAAAAGTTAATGATATAAGAATGCAATGAAAGAAGTTAACATCAATTAAATATTTAAACTACAATACGAATACTAGCCATTTGGAATAAAGAACTTAATTATTTTTAAACAATTTTTTTTTTTATTTCTTAGAATTTAAGAGTGGTAAATGCATAATAACAATAATAATAATAATAATAATAATAATAATAATAATAATAATAATAATAATAATGTTGGGTCAAATTATCTTGACTAACGATATTTTGATAATGAACTTGTGTAAAACTTAAAAGAGAATGAAGCTAAGCCGTATAATTGTTTTTATGCATGTGCATCTAATATGCTAAGTTAGACTTAGTATGAAATAGGATAATGACACGTAGTTAGACGTGCAGTCTAACAAATACGTGGTTAGACGTGCAGTCTAACAGATACATGGTTAGACGTAGAGTCTAACAGAAACATAGTTAGGCAATGCAATAGATATGTAGTTAGACGTACAATCTATTAGATACTTAGTTAGACGTGCAGTCTAACAGATACGTGGTTAGACGTGCAGTCTAACAGATATGTGGTTAGACGTGCAGTTTAAAAGATACGTGGTTAGACGTGCAGTCTAATAGATACGTGGTTAGATGTACAGTCTAACAGATACATGGTTAGACGTACAGTATAACAGATACGTGGTTAGACGTGCAATATAATAGATATGTAGTTAGATGTACAGTCTAACAAATACGTAGTTAGAAGTGCAGTCTAACCGATACATAATTAGATGTGCAGTCTAACAGGTACGTAGTTAGACGACCAGTCTAATAGATACGTAGTTAGACATTAGACGTGCATTCTAACAAATACATAGTTAGACGTGCAGTCTAACAGATACGTAGTTAGACGAGCAGTCTAACAGATGAAAGTTAGATCGCTAGTGTCTAACTCCTTCAGACAAGTCTGAAGTGAAACGTAATTCGACGTGCCATCTAACTCCATTAGACTTTGTGGTCTGATGGATCTCGCTATTAGACGTGGGCGTCTTTCTTAAACTTGGCATTCTAATGGAGCACGTCTAATGCCTCGCTTCAACAACTGCTTGAAGTTAGCATCCGTCTACCCACGATCGACTAGGTGTATACTACTCCTGCTCCACTGATACGTGCAGCTCAGTACAACAGCCAGTTGCATCCATTTAATGAATGTGTTAGACTTTAAATTATGACCGAGCCTTTTAAGTTCTTTAATTCAAGAAACGGGTTCTTGATGATCGGGACCGATGGTGGAATTCAACACTCTAGCGCAGCGGACATAGAATTAGAGGAGAATTCGAGGTTAGGAAGAGAAGAGCCGAAGGGGAGGAGAGAAATACCACTAGATTACACGTATCGGTCCAAGAAGGGGGAGGAGGGCCGAGAGATAACTTAAACACCAAGTTCCAAAATATTCAATTCATAGCCCCAAAAAGTGGGGTGGGCATCACCATTTAAAGAGGCTGATTTACCCAAGAGTATTCGGTTACAACAAACTTTCAAAATAACAGAATTCAGTTCAAGAGAAATAAGAGGGAAAGTAAACAAAACATAATTATTCCAAAAAAACATAAACTAGCTCATGTGGACACTTGGGTCGAGAGACGGGTGCATAAAATATTTTAGGACCGAGGTTTTTGATGAGCAGCCCGTAACAAAATGTCCCGTAAGTGAATATTCTTTCGACTACTTGTTCCTTGTAGAACATTTTCAGAAGAATGTTTGGCGCACTACTAGTTTGGTACGACCACGATCCTTGTGCACAGAGTCTACTGTACACTTGTACTATGGATGCTTTCCAATTGACGCTTGCCACATGTCAATGAAGAAGATTCGACCATTGGTGTCTGTTTTCTATTTAAAGATCCTCAAGGACAACGGATGAGCTGTTAGTTTTTGGCTCTGTCTCACGAATTGTTGTCTACTTGCTCATTTTGTTTACTAATTTAATACATCATATTTAAGAGAGAGATAGAATCAAGAACATTATCTAGCTGAGTGATACTCTTAAAGGTATTGTAAGTTGAATAGAGGATGTTCTGTTCAATAGTTAGCTAGCCAGTGACGTAAGAGAGTTTGCTCTAAACATCCATAAACAATGTACTGTGTTATTTACATTTTTTCTTCTCTTCTTTCATTGGTTCTTAGCTACAAACCTGATCAAACGTTTCCGCACTTGAATCGCTTCAAGAGTTTGCAAGGGATTGTGAAGAATAGAAAGTGATATTAATCCCTAACAAGATTTCTATCAAACCGTTTTCCAGAAAGTGAAAATAATTAATGATAAATGCTCATATATATATATATATATAATATAAAATTAAAATAATCAATAATAAATACTCAGTATAGAAGTAATAAGAAATTTATGAAAAAGATAAAAATAAAGAGATTATTCATTAATAAAGAAGAAGGAATAATAAATATATTCTTATTTAATTAATAAATATATAAATAAAAAATAAAAATTAACTATGGTTTTTTAAAAGAGGCTAAATAGCCTATTTTTTTTATAGTACACATGTTTAAATTACATTTTATTAGTACACATATATAAGTGAGCTAATTATACAAGTACATACATCTAAGTGAGATTTTTCCTAATACTAATGCTTAATTACAAGTTGTTATATTTGTCTTATCGATAATGTAGTTAATTAAGATATATATCTGTCAAAGTAAATTAATATTTGGGTATGATCACTGGTTGATCCGCACATAAACATAAAACGGTTAAATATAAAAATTAAATTAAAAATATTATATTTAAGTCTCAAATTTACAACATAACAAAATAAATACAACACTTTAACAAACTAGACGAACAAAACTTTATATTTTAAATTCATCATACAATTTGATATGAACATACGATATTTTAAAAATATATTTTCAACATTTTAACCAACTAAACTATTAAAAACCATTAAGGATTTATTTTAAATTTAATAAAATATTTGATGAACTGAAGTCATTTTGTTTTTGAAAATAAACGTTTTAAGTTGAAGTGAGGGTAATAAATGTCGGGTCATGTTAGCATATTTGAAAAAAGTTGGATGAAATTGATTGAATTTACCTCATATTGTGAATCTTTTACTTGTTGTATATTTTAATTGTCTAAGAATGATATTTGTATTTCACATAGTTTACATTATTCACATAATTTCTTTCCCACAAATGTGCCTTTATATTTGATCATATTTTGTTTTTGGAAGATACTTCACTTTCTTTTCATATTTTGTTGATTTTTAAGTGAAATCTATAAGTCTTTATTAAGGTAAGTTATTATATAAGATTAAAAAGACCAGATTGTATCATAAATAGAACTAGAGAAAACAAAATGCACATCTTCAAAATATAAATATTGACTTTCACTCCTAAAGAAAAAGTTAATCGAAACTCCCAATATGAAATAAATCAAAATATTAAAAATTTAAATTGTTGTCAAAATTCAAAGAACAATATGAGTCTATATTAGTTGAAAAAAATAGAATAAAATAAGAATAATCAATCTTGTAAATTGAAATTTATACAATTAAACCTATAAAAACGCGAGACAAATCATATCTGATAAAATAATTTAATATGAGACAATAGTTGAAGTAATTCGAAATAAGACAATATTTGGAACAAATGTATAGTAACCTACCTATAAAATTACAATTATTAGTATTCTGGAACCCAAAGTTAAACTAAAAAATGTTGAACGGATTAATTATCTTTGTTTTGTGGATGTTGTAATTTAATTCATAATTCTAACTAAAGAGGGTGGGATGTGATTCAAATATTGTTGATGTCAAGAAAATCTATTCAGATTATCAAGTTATTATGGTTGAAATAATATGTAAGAAGACACTCAGGAAATTACAAATTGCAAGTGTTCTTTGGCAATAACTTTGAACATGAACGAAATCAATTATGGGGAGTCATAAGAGCTGGATTGACAGTAACATGACATGGACCATAACGGGGGATTTCAATGTCACTAAATATGCACATGAAAGATTGTTGGCAACTGAGATCGCACAAGGAATGATTGAGTTCAATTAGTGCATCAAGAATATTGGATGTATCGAGCTAACCAATTCAGACAACATGTTCACATAGTCAAAACACGAGAAAATGAGAAAACTAGAATGAGTCGAATAGATCAGGGAATAATCAAAGTAGAATTAGTTACTCAAATTCCATGTAGTCAAGTTGAAGTTAATAGTCCGAGGATATTTCATCATTGTCCAATTAAACTCTACTGGGTGAAGGAAAGAAGCATGAAAAGACCATTGAATTTACATATCATTATGAATGTTTTTGTTGTTATAGATTTTAATTGTGTAAATATGATATTTGTGTTTCACGTAGTGTACATTATTGACATAATTTGTTCCTCATAAAACGTGCCTTTATATTTGCATCTATGAGTACATATTTGATCATATTTTGTTTGAAAGATACCTCACTTTCTTTTTATGTGAAATTTATAAAACTTTATTAATATAAGTTATTATCCAAGAAAAATAAAAGACCAGAATCAAAATTAAATAGAACAAGAGAAAACATAATGTATATGAATTCTTCAAAATAACATAATTTTGTTGAGAAAAATTAAAACAAAGTAAAGAAAATAGTTAATTAAGTAAAAATAATTAACTTGAAATAGAAATAAACAAAAGCTATGATCTGGAATATTATCTTAACAACGTAATTTTGATAATGTTTAAATATAATAAAGCTAAGTAAAATGTCACAAAAATTGAATTTTAGTAAATAAATTGAGGTTTTTCTTCACCTCAAAATAACCATATATCTGGGCTAAAAAAATTAGTAAATGACTAATGATAAGAGTATAATATAATAAATAAATATTCTTGGCATAAAAAATAAAATTAATTTTAATTGAAAAAAAAATAAGTTTATAATTATATATTTTGTAAATTTTAAGTGGGTAAGATGATATTTGTATTCATCCAAGTATACATTGGTATATTTTCTTTCCCATGCAAATATGATTCAGATTTTCATTTTTTTAAACAACTGAGTTGGGTTCATATTTTCTCTTTTCTTTCACTTTATTTGATCATACTTTTAATTTTATTTTTACTAAAATTTGATTAGGTTTTTCCCAAATTAAAATGAAAAAAAGTTTGGTCGTTAATTCAATTATATAAAAAATTAGATTTCAATTTTAATTTATAAAATTATTTAAATATGTTTTATAATAAATTTCAAATATAATTGATTTAATAATGAAATTTATAAATTAAATTTTTAGAATTTAAATTATTTTTAATTTTAAAAATAAATAATTTTTTTACTTTATTATTATTTTACTAATAAAAATTTTATGTAATTAAATTAATAAAACTATTATGTTATAGTTTTAATTGATTTATAATATAATTAATAGTTTTAGATAATAATTAATATTTTTAAAATTATTATTATTAATTTATTTAATATTATATATTTTAAAATTCAATATATATTATTTGATAAATAAATTTTTTAAATGTTTAATAAATAATTAAACAATATTAATATTATTTCATAATAATCTTATTTTCCATTATCAAATCTAAAAAAAAAATCAGAATGTTAAACATAATGGATGCCGTGTCTATGTTTTGGAGGAGTTTAGATGAAGATGAAGACGAAGAGTACTTAGGGTTTTTGATAGCTAGGAATGTCAAGGGTTTTTCGTAGTGAGAGAAAACGAGTATTTAGAATAACAAAGAATATAATGAATTCGCTCGGATGTATTAGTTACTCTTTATAGATTATGACTAACACATGACTATGAATGTCATCATTAAAAGTAAACTGTCATTTAATTTAAAAACGTGTTCCCAATAAAATCATAATTAAAAATACTGTATTTAAAGTCATTTAAAATAGAAATATCATAAACTCTATCATTAATCGAACAGCGTGAAGTAATTAACCGTCATAAATATTAGTCATATTTTTAACATTGAGAGCCACGTGTTTTCATGTTATTCGAAATATGACTGTTCAATTTATGGCCGGGAAAAGTACATAAACAACTCATGAGACTATGGACAGTTGTCCTCAACTCGTCCAAAGAAGAGATGTCTAAGGACACACGTAGTTAGACGTCATCTATGAAATTTCATGTCTTACGTCTAAGTTGGGTAAATTTCTATTTGGAAGGCGTCTAATCATGCACGTCCACATATGCTTTAGCTTGAGTCTAGACGTCGCCTAATCAAACACGTCTACGGACGCTTATAATGTATGGACGTCGTCTGATTACGCACCTCTATAGATGCTTTAGCAAGTCTGGACGTCGTCTAATCATGCACGTCTATAGACGCTTATCAAGTCTGGATGTCGTCTGATCACGCACGTCTACAGACTCTTCAGACGTCTTCCTCGCAGTTAGACGTCTAACCAAGCTTATATGCAAGTTTCTTAAACATAACTCGTATAAGTACATAGTTTCTTTAGACAACTAATCTAATCAATCCAATTGAGACCTCTTTCTTTACACGTCTGTCCAACCACTTTAATCAAGAAAATTTCCCTCAATTATTGCATGATTAATTAAATAAAAAAATTAATTTAGGTCTACAAGACCCAAAATTAAAGTAAGAAAACTTAGTCCTGCAGAAACTTCCCGCAGCAAGGTACTTGGCATCTACGGTAGACATGGCGACGGACGTCTAATTCTTGCTGAACCAAGAAATTAGACGATCACCAAAGAACTGGCAAGTCCAACTGGTGTTCTTCCGATCAATCTTGCAGCCTACATAGTCTGCATTTGAATAGCTAATTAAATTGAAACTAGAATCATTCGGATACAACAATCCCATATTTTAAGTTCCCTTTAAATACCTAAAAATACGCTTAACAGCAACATAATGAGATTATTTAAGGTTAACTTGAAATCTTCCACAGACACCGACGGAAAACAGAATATCCGGCCGACTAGAAGTTATGTAGAGTAGAGAACCAATGATCCCTCAATAAGCAGTTATGTCGACACTCTGGAAATCTTCATCCTTGTCGAGCTTGCTGGAGGTGTTTATTGGAGTAGCTGTAGCTGAGCAGTTCTCCATGCCAAACTTCTTTAGCAGCTCCCTTGTGTACTTGGCATGGTTGAAGAAATTGTCATCTTCAAGTTGACGAACTTGAAGACCAAGAAAGAAGTTTAATTCTCCCATTATACTCATCTCGAATTTGTCTTGCATCAAATTAGAGAATTTCATACATAATTTGGGGTTAGTTGACCCAAATATGATATCATCAACATATACTTGAACAAGCAAAATGTAAGTCTTTAACAAATCTAAACAAAGTTTTGTCTACTGTACCAATTATAAAGTTATGATCAAATAAGAACTTAGTTAAAGTATCATATCAAGCTCTAAGAGCTTGTTTAAGACCATATAATGCTTTGTCATGTTTAGAAACATGATTTGACAAGTGATATTGAAAGCCAAGCAACTGTTCAACATACACATCCTCATTTAAAATTCCATTTAAAAATGCATTTTTTACATCCATTTGAATTGTTTTAAAATTCTTAAAAGTTACATAAGCTAAGAAGATTATTATTGCTTCAAGTCTAGCAATAGAGGCGAATGACTCCTCAATGTCAATTCCCTCCTCTTGTCTATAGCCTTTAACTACCAATCGGGCTTTGTTTCTCACAACAAAGCCATCTTCACTAAGTTTATTTCAAAAAACCCATATGGTTCTAATAACCGATTGATTAGTCGGCCTTGGAGTCAGATGCCACACTTTATTTCTTTCAAATTGATTCAACTTCTGTTGCATTGCATTGATCCAATCTGGATCAAGTAATGCTTCATTGATCTTCTTTGGCTCAATTTGAGAAATAAAGGCGGAGTTTGTCATTTCATCCATTAATTGGTGTCTGGTCCTAATAGGAGCATTAGGATTACCAATTATTAATTAAAGTGGATGATTTATGTTCCATTTGAATCTTGGTCCTAAAGGATTAGACGTCAGGTCAAACGGCCCAGCGACGTCCGAATTGTCAACCGTCTGCTGACTTGTCTGGACGTTTGGTTGACTCTCAACCGAATCATCCATCTAATCAGACAAGTGAGTCCTACTGAACGGACCTTCATCATCACTATCAGATTCAAGACTTGTCGCTTCTAATCTGTTAGCAATTTCAATGGACTCGTCAGAATTGTTTTCAACAAATTCATCACAAACAACATGATAAGATTCTTCAACAGTTAGTGTTCGATTATTAAACACTCTATAAGCATTAATAAATGAAGAGTATCCTAGCAAGATTCCAGCATCTCCTTTAGCATCAAACACAGTCAAACGATTTTTCCCATTGTTGTGAATAAAACACTTACACCCGAAAATTCGAATGTATGAAATTTTAGGAATTTTTCTATAAATTAGTTCATAGGGTTTTTCTAAAGCATTTGTTAATCATTGACCAATTTTTAGTATAGAAAACTATGTTTATGGCTTCTTCCCAGAGCTTCTGAGAAATACTTGAGTCGGATAGAATATATCTCTCTACTTCTAACAGTGTTCCAACTCTCCCCTCAATAATACCATTTTACTGTAGTATTCTAGCACTAGATATCTCGTGTTTCATACATGACTCCTTGAGGTAAGAAAATAGGCGTCTGTTGGTTAACTAGGTTCCTTAGTCACTTCTAATTTTGTTGATAATAAAAGATTTTTCGTTTTGAAGTCTTCTAAGAATTCTTATCAAATTTTCAGCGGTTTGATCCTGGAAGGTAAAAAAATAACTCAAGTGAATCTTGAAAAATCATCAATTATTACTAGGGTAAATCTCATTACTCCCAAGCTTTTTACTAGAATTGGTCCAAATAGGTCCATATACAATAGTTCCAGGTATCGGTTGGATTGAAATTTTCCCTTTACTCTTAAAAGTTGACCTGAGCTGTTTGCCTAACTGGTAAGAAGGATATACATTGTCCATTAAAAACTTATATTTAGGAAAACTAGAAATAAGTCATGTAAACAAATTTTGTTAATTGTTTTAAAATTAAGATAATTTAATCTTCTATGCCATAACAAGTTTTGATCAATTTTGGCTATCATGCATACATGATTAAATATCTTATTTTTCGAGTTCATTTAGTAATAATTTTCTACTCTTCTTCCGATCAGTGGTGTGTTGCCATGCTGATCTTTAACCAGACATGCAAGCGTTTTGTTGAGAAAAATTAAAACAAAGTAAAGAAAATAGTTAATTAAGTAAGAAATAATTAACTTGAAATAGAAATAAACAAAAGCTATGATCTGGAATATTACCTTAACAACGTAATATTGTTGATGTTTAAATATAATAAAGCTAAGTTGACTATTTATTTTGTGCAGGTGCGTATATAAGACTATTCTTCTTTAGACGTAGTCTAAAGTAGGCTATCTTAGACATCATACGTAGTTAGACGAGGTCTAAAGGGAAACGCAGTTAGACGTGGTAGTTTAACTCCTTTAGACGATGTCTAAAGGGAAGCGTAGTAAGACAGGGACATTTGACTCCTTTAGACGAGGTCTAAAGGGAAACACAGTTACACGTGGAAGTCTAACTCCTTTAGATGAGGTCGAAAAGGATATGTAATTAGATGAGGATGTTTAACTCCTTTAGACGAGGTCGAAAGGGATGTGTAATTAGACGGGTACGTCTAACTCCTTTAGACGAGGTCTAAAGGGAAACGTAGTTAGACGTGGAAGTCTAACTCTTTTAAACTAGGTTTAAAGGGAAGCGTAGTTATACAGGTACGTCTAACTCCTTTAGACGAGGTCTAATGGGAAACGCAGTTAGACGTGGAAGTCTAACTCCTTTAGACGAGGTCTAAAGGGATGCGTAGTTAGACGAGGACGTCTAACTACTTTAGACGAGGTCTAAAGGGATGTGTAGTTAGACGAGTATGTCTAACTCTTTTAAACGAGGTCAAATGGGATGCGTAGTTAGACGAGCACGTCTAACTCCTTTAGATGAGGTCTAAAGGGAAACGTAGTTAGACGGGGATGTCTAAGTCCTTTAGACGCGGTCTATAGGGAGCATAGTTAGACGGGTACGTCAAACACCTTTAGACATGGTCTAAAGGGAAGCGTAGTTAGACGGGTACGTCTAACTCCTTTAGACGCAGTCTAAACGAAAGAGTAGTTAGACGGGTACGTCTAATTCCTTTAGACGCGATCTAAAGGAGAATGTCTAATGTCTTGTTTTAGCTGCCATCTGAAGAAAGTATACGTCTAACCACGATCAACTAGCTGTCTGTTACTCCTACTCAACTCACTTCTATGTAGTTTGACAAGACAACTAATTATATCAAATGAATGAACGCCACGTACGCAAATATCCTTCCCAGTGCATGTCTAGTACAAGACAATATTAAAGGATATTCAGTGCACTACTTGTTTTGTATATACACGATCTAATTGCTCAGAGTTTGCTGTACTCTTGTACTATAGGCGGCCGTCCAACGGACACATGTCACGTGTCCACAAAGAAGATTCGACCGTTGGTGTCCTTCTACTTCTAATAGATGCTCAAGGACAATGGACGAATCACTTAGTTACTACACATTCAGTTACTTGCTCACTTGCGAATTTCCCAACTTACACACAATCTTGCTCTTACTCTTACTGACTTCTTACATCCTTAAAGATCAAGAGAGAAATTTAATTATTGTCTAGCTGTAAGAACATTGTAAGTTGAATAGAGGTTGTTCTGTTTAATAGAGAGTTAACTAGCTTAGTGAGTTGTATTCGATTCAAAGTATTTAGTGGATATCCTTTTGGTTGTGGAATAAAGGGTGATGTATGAGTTTTATCTCCGAACATTTATAAAACTCCCTGTGTTCTTTACTTTATTACTTTTACATTCGGTTGTTCAAAACATCAAATCCGACGAACACTTACGCACTTGAATCCGTATCAAGAGTTTGGAGGATTTTTGAAGAATAGAAACAGATACTAATCCCTCACATGATTATTATCGAAGATTTTATCATAAGATGTTAACATTATTCAGATCCTAGTCTCTTTTAGTAGCACCGATCCAAACAAGTGGTATTAGAGCCTCGTTTTTCTATTCTCAAGCACCAAAAGAATTTGAATCATGTCGATGGCTGCTACAACCAAGGTTCCCATGTTCTCTAAAGAAAACTATGTTGTATGGAAGGAGAGAATCCATGCACATTTATCTTCCATGGATGATGACATGTGGCTTGTCATCACCGAAGGCCCGATAAAGATCGAGAAAGAAAGATTTGAGTGGCCCAGTGAAGACATGAGGAAGAACAACCTCGGCAACCTGACCATGGATATTCTGTACATGACTCTGGAAGACAACTAGCTCAATACATCATCTCATGCAAATCTGCCAAAGAAATTTGGGAGAGGTTGACTCTACTCGGTGAAGGCAACAAACAAATCAAAGAGAACAAGCTCATGGTTGCCACACAAAAGTTTGACAACATACAGATGCGTCCTAGAGAGATGATGTCTGAGTTCAATGGGAGATTCAGAAAAATCGTCACCACTCTTTCCACCTTGGGGGCAAGACATACAACAACAAAGAGGTTGCAATCAAAATGATGCGTGCTTTGCCCATGGAGTGGGAAATGAAGACAATGGAAATGAGGGAGTCCAAAGATCTCAACAAGATGGAGCTCTTTGATTTTATAGTTGATCTGAAGGCCTATGTGTTCTAAATAAACTCTAGGAATGAAGAGAAGCTTTGCACATCTATCATTCCAACCAAGGCACTGGTGACCGCTGAGGAGCCACCTATTGCCACTAAAGTAAAGACGACTGCCCAACAGCTGAACGGCGATGCAATGACTCTCTTCATGAAGAAGTTAGGAAAATTCTGAAGAAGAGAAACTTTAACTCAAGCTCTTCAAATAATAACAATGATGATAAGAATAACTATAAGACTAACTTCAAGTGTTTTAACTGAAATAAACTAGGACACTTCAAGTCAGAATGTAGGAAGCCAAAGAGTGATGAAAAGAAGAAGGACAACAAGAAAGATCTGAAGGCTCTCGTGGTAGCTAACAACAAAGCTAATTGGATCTACAACGATAGTTATGATGAAGAAGTTGTTTGCTTCATGGAAAGAGAAGAAGAAGACTCTGAGGTATTTGATTTCTCTTCAAAGTGTTTATACAAGATGAATTAATTACTGCACTCAATGACATGGTCATGGAGTACAGAAAGTTGTTAGACTCTCAAAATGAAATATGGTCATAATATGAAATCGATAAACCTATTTTATCTCAAACTTCCGAACCAAACGTTTTTGAAAACAACATGGTTGATCTCCTATCTGAAAATGAGAAACTGAAGGAAAAGATTCAAACAATGTTTTCTGAAAATCAACGTCTAACTTATGTGGTCAGTTCTTGGACAAGGTTTGGAGAAGCTTTCATATATCAAATTAGTCTGTTAAGGCCTGCCGGATGAAAATCCGGTTTAGGATTTGACAAAGCTAAGTCAGATAAGTCTAGTAAAAAGTTAAACTCAGTAATAGAAAAGTTTAAGCCAATAAACTTTGTCTAAAAGAGTTTAACTGATAATGAAACTGATCAAAACTGTTAGGATCTAACCTTATAGGATGAGATTACATATGTTAGTCCAACTGTAAGTTGGCTGAAACCTAGAAAGGAAACAGCCAGCACGTCTACCAAACCAAAAGACAGATCACATCTTATTAGAAAGGCAGGCATTTCATTATCATTATCAAGAATTGAAGACGCTAAGAATGACTGGGGCCCCGGAGAAAAGAAGTCAATGAGTTTTAAACAAAAATCATCCTCTAAGGTTAATAGATCAGCTTCTTGCAAAAAGATGTTTGTTAAGCCTAAATCATACGCACTAATCACAACACAAAATAAGAAATCCATCAAAATAACTCAAATATGGATTCCTAAGGGACTAATTGACCGAGGACCCAAGTGAATATGAGTACCAAATGATGTATATATACATTTTGTGTAGGTGATACAGGATAGCTGCAGGGAGGAAACTTGGAGCACGCTCTTTTGAGATTATGCACCAGCATATCAACAAGTGACATACGTGTTCACAAAGCCACTCCCATAGACTAAGTTTTTCTTCCCAAAAATTATTTTTGGGTCTTGAGGATCTAAATCATTTATTTGTTTTTTAAAAATTCATAAATTGAGAGGGAAATTTAATGTTCAATATGTTCAGACAGATGTACGCATACGCAAGCTTCAATCGGTCTAATAGATGAGGTCGTCTAAAAGAAAAAGAGTACTTAGACGTGTATTTACTTAAGTAGTCGATGTTTTCTGGGTTCGATAAACGTCTTTGTTTAAAACTAACGCCGATTAGACGTCTGAAAGAAAAGCGTAGTTAGACGCCCATGTCTAACCATACACATGATTGACACGTGTTGTTCAAGCGTAATTAGTCGCCTACGTCTATAAACGTTTAAACGTCTGTAAGACAAGCGTAGTTAGACGTCTGCTTCTAAACAAACGCCTATTCAACTTAGATGCTAAGAATGTGGACAGTAAGTTAGATGTCTAACTACGTGTGTCGTTAGACGTTTCTTCTTCGGACTGATTGAGGACAATTGTCAACTAAGTATGCGTTGTTATCTAATTTTCCTTCTCAAACGGTAAAATAATCATTTTCTAAATTCGAATAACTTGAAGACACATGTCTTTCAATGTTATAGAAAATGAATAATATATCCTACAATTAATTATTAAGATTTTGGTAAACACTCAATTAATGATGACTGCTTTTAGGAAAAGGCGTCTAAAATTAATTGATGGTCTTTCTTTTCAAAAAGTGACGGTTAAACATGTGACTGTTCAAATTCTATTTAAAGACATCATGCATGTGTTTGGAGCTCTTACACTTCCTATTTTCTTGAAACCCTAAATCTCTCTGTCTTATCTTTAAGAAACCTTGATTTTCTCCGTTCTAATTTGTTTCTTACATTCAAAGATGGCTGACAAGAAGATTGTTTCCCTTACTCACAACACTTTACAGGTAGACTTTGATTCAGTTTATTGTATCGAACAACAAGATATCGTGGATATGTTCGAATCTCTCGAGTATTCTAGCCTCAGAAAGTATCACATCAATCCCTATATTTTATATGAAAAAGAGGTGAGTGAGTTCTTCAAGACGGGGGAGGTGGTTGAAGACTCAATAATGGCGACGGTCAACGACAAAACTATCTCCTTCCTGAATCGATGTTCGATGAGTTCTTTGAACTGCTGTCTAAGGGTCATACCTTCAATATTGCAATCCCTGCCCAGATTATTTCAGAGATGCAGATAAACTTTTCAAAGTCCGGTAGTTCGATCAACATTAATGGGAAGAAGAAGGTCATGTATCCCCATTTATGTCTTGTAAACGACATTGTGGCTAAGGCACTTTAGGGTAGAGCAGGTTCATTCGGCTTGTATACCCAAGACAAATTTGACTACATGACGGCCATATCCAATAGATGCAAATTAACTGGGCGTATACCCTATTCTCAAATCTTTGCCAGTAAATTTATTCAAACAACAAGTAGAGTGCGGGCTTTTTAGTCCAACTCAGCTGGTTCATGGAGCATTTGGGCCTTTCCATGGGAGGGGTTGAGGTTGTTAGCCATGCCGAATGTTCTCTAATATTTCTGTGAATGAAACCTTATCAAGGATTAATCTCTCCAAGAAGTTGAATCATGGATCCTCAAGTCAATAGACGAGTGATTAATCGATCACTCGGTCCAAGAACCAAGCTACTTCCAACCACAATAAAAGAGCACTAAAATAGCTAAATTCTCTATTATGGAGTCTGCTGCTAGCTCTAACAGCCAAAAGAGAGAGCCGAAAAGGGACTTTGGAGCAGTTGACTCCATTCCTAAAAGGTCAAGACAATGAAATCCTCCCATCACTACCATCCCTATTTCTTCTCTTTCGCCTTCACCCTCAGCCAACCCAATAAAGAAGTGAGCTAGGTCGTCTCCTATTACTTCTGATCAGATGAAGGAGTCTAAGGTCGCCCAAAAGTCTAATAAGGTAACCTCCTCCACTCCTTCGACCGTAGTGCCAAATATTGATGTTCTTTTGATGGAACAAGCTACAAGACCAACTGTTGAGCCAGTTGGTCAAAATATTGAATATATTGACATGGAAAACTCGCATTCCTTCCGTGATGAATCAATAGTTGCTGATGCTACTAGTAATGTCAATATAATTGCTGAAACAGAGCAGGTAAATGCTCCCACACCTGTTGTTGTTGTCTTTTCTGAACAAGCTCCCATTCAATCGAATGTTGAGACGCTTGTTGTTGAAACTTTCAAAGAACCACCCAATCGGTAGTTTGACCGGTCATACTCAAGAAGCGGAATCGGTTTATGCTAAGACAACCTTATACTAAGAGCAGCCGGTAGTTTCCTTTTCAGTGCTAGACAAAACAATTTCGGTAATTATAGAAGGGAGCCTTCACATGATCAATCTGTATTATTGCCATTTTAAAACAAGTCTGATGAAATCTTTTGTGAAGAAGAACCTTCCATTTGAAGTCAGACCACCTTTTTGGAATAAGTCCAATGTAGATCATTTGGAGCAGATATCTATCACATTGACCCAAATAAGTCAAATTAGTAGAAGACAAATTTGCATGCCGATCTGCTCCTCGGAAATCATTATCAAATTAATATCATGTTGACTTATTATCAAACAAAATCAGAGGTTATTCCAAAGTTGTACATCAATGATCCTCAACCAATCAGATTCAAGTAACGAAGTACTATCAAGGAACTATATCCGTTCAAGAAGAACATGATAGTTGTCATATTTTCTATTTAAAAAAACTCAACTCAACCGGATAAAACACCTTTGAACAGCCTTAGAAAAACATATTTGAACCCGGCATACATAGCAATCATGTTGACAAGATCCACAAGTGTGCGTATTGTTTTTCATTGCTACCAAACTGTTCAAGCTTTCAAACCAGTGTGTGTTAGAATTTCACGTGTATTACAAGATCATCAATTATGTGTGAGTGATTAGTGTTGTAACTTGATAGAATTTGTTTCTCTTCAACAGAGTGAGAATAGTAAGAAGTCAAAAATGTGCAGTAAATAAGCCTCGGGTGTTCGACGTAAACATTGTAACTGTTTGAATATTCAGAGTGAATATCCTTCTCAACGTTTGAGAAGAAGGGTGATGTAGGAGCCTTATCTACGAATATCTATAAAATCTTGTAAATTATTCTCTTCTTACTTTGTCTCCTACTATTGTTGACTAAACTGCGATTTCGTTGCTTCATGTTGAAGCAGACACTTCTGTGCTTGAACTCGGTTCAAGACTTTGTGACAACTTGCGTAGTATTTAGACCGATATTAACCTATAACAGAGTTATTATCAATCAGCGTGTGTATAAGCGTTCACCTTATCGAGACCCCGGTCTCCTTCGGCGATCCCGATCCTAACAAGTGGTATTAGAGCAGCTAATCTTTAAAGTCAAGTAACCAGACGTAAGCATGTTGAACATCAGCAAAGCCCCACTCTTTGAAAGTTGTTAGGATCGGGGACGCCCTTGGAGGACCGGGATGTTTCCGGTTTCAGGAAGGGTGGCCGCTTACAACACACACAACACTTTGGTGATAGTCCGGTTAGAGACTATAACCGTTCTCAGCACTTCGCAAACTATCACAGACTCTTGAACCGGGTTCAAGGGCGGAAATGTCTGTTTCAGTCTGAAGCAACGTATGCGACTTAGATGATGTTTAGAAGGAGTAGGTTTTAGAAATATGAGTGGACCGGTTTTGATATACGGAGTAAGATTGTTTTGGTTAGATTAAGTGAGTAAGAAGTAAATGAAGGAAATAACACGAGACAAGGTTTTTTATGGATGTTCGGAGCAAACTCTCCTACGTCACCCCTTCTTCTCAGGTTATGAGAAGGATCTCCACTAACTTTCAACGTTACAACAATTACAATTCCGTTCGAGCCCAACTCGCTACTCGCCGGTTACACCAACCCACTCTTGATGTAATACACAACACAATACAAACACACACAGACAAAGCTTCCGGTTAATGACACAACGGTTTTTGGATCGTAAGATTTTCTTTTATCTCTCTAAGATTTAAGTAACTTGTGTCGCCATTAATGTGGTCGCTTCGTCTTCCTTTTATAGTGAGGACGATCCCAACGGTTACTTTCTTCTCTCACTATGGGATTGGTCAATCCAGCATCACGCCGGTGTAGGGAGGTTGCTTACACGTTTCACCTTCCTCAATACTTGGCAAGCATGCAGACACCTCTGAGTATAAGATGACGTAACCGGTTTGCAAATTCGGACACGTGTTAGGCATGCACCTTCCGGTTATCAACGTCGGATCAGTAAATCATCATTGCTTTCCTCGCATACTTCTGATCGGATCTTATCTTCTTTTATCCCTTCGAGACACGTCTATTTCGTCATATTACGTCATCTCTGCAATTTGTAGTTTCCGGTTGCTTCTTACACAGTATAGTCCGGCTGGAATGTAAACTTTGTCTTTGCTAGCCGGTCTCTTGAGAGAGTAAAAACCGGTTCCTCTGATTTTGACTTGATCACTTGGAACTGGATTTCTTTGAAGTTTTCAACAGCTGGTTTATGAGGCTCCAGCCGGTTTATACAATTTGATCAGTTCTTGCACATAGAAGTTAACAGTTGTTTAGTTTTTCTAGCCGGTTCCAAAAATTAACTTTACTTAATTTTCTTATCAATTTCTCCCTTTTTGATTATTTAGAATAATATTCAAAACTTGTAATGTATGGCCGGTTTGAAAATTAACTTACTTAATTTTTCTTATCAATTTCTCCCTTTTTGATTATTTAGAATAAATATTCAAAACTTGTAATGTATGGCCGGTTTGAAAAATCTGTTTAACAATATTAGGATCGGGGACGCCCTTGGAGGACCAGGGTGTTTCCGGTTTCTGGAAGGGTGGCCTCTTACAACACACACAACACTTTAGTGATAGTCCGGTTAGAGACTATAACCGTTCTCAGCACTTCGCAAACTGTCACAGACTCTTGAACCGTGTTAAGGGCGGAAATGTCTGTTTCAGTCTGAAGCAACGTATGCGACTTAGATGATGTTTAGAAGGAGTCGGTTTTAGAAATATGAGTGGACCGGTTTTTGATATACGGAGTAAGATTGTTTTGGTTAGATTAAGTGAGTAAGCAGTAAATGAAGGAAATAACACGAGACAAGGTTTTTTATGCATGTTCGGAGCAAACTCTCATACGTCACTCCTTACTTAATTTTTCTTATCAATTTCTCCCTTTTTGATTATTTAGAATAAATATTCAAAACTTGTAATGTATGGCCGGTTTAAAAAATCTGTTTAACAATTTCTCCCTATTTGATGTTTTTCTGTTTAAGAAAAAATTTCAAAACATGTATTGATTTTTCAAAGGATATGTAGAAATTAATAACTTCAAAATATAATAAAAACGACTGAGTTCTGAAACCAAATCAAACATAAATAAATTGTTCTTAAGGAAAGGAAAAGAAACTAAGGTTTGGATGGTCCCCCCTTTTCAATTTCTTTTTCCTTCCGCCTTCTTTCCTCTTCTTCCCTTGCCCTCCATTCCCTGTCTCTTCGTTCAGTATCGAATTGCCAGCCGGCCCATACACTTGAGATGGCGGGAGTTCGTTTGCCGAATCCAAAACCGGCACAGGCTGGTTTTGGTGGGCGAGACGTTTGAGCAATAATCGGTCTGGAGCTTGGGGTTGCAGTTGAGATTTCGACTGCTTTCTTCTTACGCCGGTTGAATTCTTCGAGGTCCTCTTCTTCCTCTTCGTCAAGAGGTTCGACGTTTAGGCCGACCGGTTCGATCATTCTTTGATTGTTTCGTTCTGCCCGCTTCATCACCTCTGCAACCGCTTTTAGCTTGTTCTTATTCCTTGTCTTCATAGCGTGTGAGGGTTGAGCCGGTGGGGGTTCTTGGAGAGCTGCCTGTTCTTCCTCTTCGCACTGCTTGGCCAACTCATGATCTTTCTCTTCAATTTCATTCCTTAACCGTTCCCTCTCCCTTTCTCCGTTTTGCAGTTTCTTTGCGGTTTCGGCGTCAGAATTGATTTGCTCTTGAGTTTTGCTCACTTGAAGTTTATACAACTCCCCAATTTGAATAGCCATAGCCTGCAACATATCGACTAAGGGAGCGGTTGCGGTTTGAACGGATTCTGCGATCAGTGATTTGACAGAAGTTTGCACGACTTCATCTATCATAGACCTGATCGATGTTTGAGCGGTGTTGGCCATTTCGGTTTGAACTGATCCCCGGATAGTGTTCGTCAGGTTGGTTTCAATTGTTGCAATCTTCTCATCGGTTGCGATGTTGTAGTTCCCAAGGCAAGACTTAAGTGTATCGATCACCACCTGCTTTACCTGCTCAAGTTCTGGGGACTTATCAGTTTGAGGAGGATCACTTCCCCGGTTTTCTGCTATCATGGAGGTCTCCCCGGAAGCAAAGAAAGGTTTGCTTTGATATAAGTCGGCATGGGTTAAGTGATGTCTGCCATCGGTGCTGTCATGGAGGATCACTTCCCCGGTTTTCTGCTGTCATGGAGGTCTCCCCGGCAGCAAAGAAAGGTTTGCTTTGATATAAGTTTTTGACCGATTTATTGGAAGAAGAAGCTTTGGAGATTCATAAGATGATATCCAACTTGGATGAACCGGTAGAGTTCACCGGAAGTAATAGTGCATTGAAGTTCGAATACCGGTTGCTATTTGACATCGTCTCTAAATCCCTTCAAGGAAAAGGAGGTAATTTCGACAACATTACCCGGTCCAAATTCTAAATGATGGCCAGAATTATTCGCGGTGACAAAATAAACTGGGCCTGTGCCCTATTTGAAATCTTGTGAGATGGTGGTTGGGAAGAAGGACCGGTCCTTAGGGTATGCGATGCAGATCAGTAAGATCCTACTACATCTTCAGATCCCAATCACTCCAGGTACTGTTCTTCCTAAGAACAAAATATTAAACTCCGTGAATATTGGGAAAAGCTTGGTTCGAGCCAGAAAGGCTAAATCACTAAGAGAAAAGGAACTGAAAGAGAAAGAACCGAAGGCTAAGAAGCCAAAGGTGAAAGAAACCAAGTAAGCGACTAAGAAAGGAAAGAAGCCGATTGCCGAGAAAACGGCTAGTGAGGCAACCAATAGCGAGAAAACTCTTACTGCTACATCTCCCAGACCGGTTAACCGCGAAAGAACTTCGGTCCCCACTCTGATTGATGATCAGATTTTAGCCAAACTTTTCAAAATCTAGAAAATCCTATTCGCGTTGAATCGTCGGCCAGCGTAACCGGCCGGTCCAAATCTAAAGAACCTATTGTCCATGAGGTAAGTAACCCTATTCTGATTACTACCATTGCACCTAGAAATTCTGTTATTCAACATGTTGGGCCTACAAACTTAGAGACTCAACAAAGAACTTCAGATATTGTGCTTGACGTTGTAGAAGATGTCAATCGATTGATTAAAACCGATGTTATGAGTAACCGTATTGAGACCGGTCAGACTGTTGAAACTGACCGGGTAGAAAATGTTGAACCAGCCGATGAGATGGCTGAAAGGAATCCTGAACAAGCCGAACAGACGGCTGAAAGAAACGTTGATCAAGCCGACGATACGACTGAAAGAATTGAAGAAGAGATGTTAGATGAACAATCTCTGGTGAATGAGAGTGCCCACACTGGTAGAGGTCCAACCGGTCCGGTTGGTGAAGAAAACATTCCAACCAGACCTGATAAAAATCCAACTCGGGAGGAGACGGTTAATAATACAATCATTCCGGATTCTGAGATTCCGAACTTTAAAATGACCGATGATAGGGCCGATGAAATTTTTGATGGCGTTCTCAAAATAGTTGCGGAAGACGCTCATGATTTATCAAACTCTATTAGAATCGGGATCGCCCTTGGAGGACCGGGGTTCCGGTTTCTGAAGGGTGACCGCATACAACAACAAAACACACACAATTGGTGATAGTCCAGTTAAAGACTAAAACTGTTTCTTAACACCACGCAAGCTGTCACAGACTCTTGAACCGGTTTCAAGGGCAGAAATGTCTATTTCATCTTGAAGAAACACACAACGGTTTGGATGATATTTATAATGAGTCGGTTAAGGAGGATAGATAGACCGGTTTTGGTTAAGGTAGAGAATTATGTTTTGGTTTGATTTGGAGTGAGTGATATTTTAGTTTAGAGTAATAAGCCGGAAATAAAGAAAACAACACGAGACATGATTTTTTATGGATGTTCGGAGCAAACTTTCCTACGTCACCCCTTCTTCTCAGATTATGAGAAGGATTTCCACTAACTTGAATGTTACAACACTCACACAATGTCGGACGAGCCTTAATCGCTACTCACCGGTTACACCACTTCACTCTTATGTAATACAATAACTCAATACAACAACAACGCTTTCAATAATTGAAATTGCTATTTAGGATCGCGCGTGAGATTTCTTTTCTCTCTCTTAAATATTCAGTACCTTATTTAATGAAGTCCCTTCGTCTTCCTTCTATAGTGAATAATGTCCTAACGGGCATTTTCTTTTCTCTCCGTAGGATTGGCCATTCTGAAACCACGCCGGTTCAGAGATGTTGCGTGCACGTTTCACCTTTCTAACACTTGGCAACCATGCGTGCACCGGTCAGGCTTTGATGACGTGAGCGGTTTGCAGTTTTGGACACATGGAAAACATGCACGTTCCGGCTGTCCGAATCAGATTTTGCTTCGGATCTTGGATAATCAGATCATCATTATCTTTATAGCATGCTTCTGATCCGGATCTTATCTTCTTGTATTTTGCCAAGAGGTATTTATCTCTTCATATTACGTTATCTTTCTTTATAGGTTCTCCAGCCGGTTTATGCGGTTTAATCTATACCTGCACATGAAAATTGAGATTAATTAAGTTCTCTGGCCGGTTAAAATTATTCTACTTATTTTTTCTAACAAACTCGTTCTATGAATGGTCGAGACTAAGGACTGAAATACTATTTGAGGACATGCTCTCAGATTATTCCGAAGCCGATAGTTGGTCCAACTTAATAAACTTGAAGAGAAAGGTGAATGAGCTCGCCAAGACATCATCTGTACCGTTAGCCATGTCAAGGGCAAGGTTGGTAGAAACTAACGCAAAATTAAAGATACTAACGTCAACGATGGAAACCGCTTATCAAAATCATATGGTTAATGGTGGAACAACCGGGGTAGATTAGAGCGTGTTGGATGCACTGGAATCAGTTGTAGAGAGACTTCAAGCCAATATCTAGAGAATGGAAGAAGAAACCGAGAGGAATGTTGCAATGTACTTCACTCTGGTTGAAGAGGCTGGCCGAATCGGGAAATAGGCAAAACAGACAACTTTTGAGCTCGGTCAATCATCCAGACCGGCAGGGGATGAACATTAAGAAAGTCAACCGAAATCTCCCTCTGCGTCTCCAGAAAAATAAGATGGCGCAACGGTTTCTCCATCCACAGCAAATGTCCTGGACAAGGACACAGCTAATGCCAAGTTCTCATAGGGTAAGTCTCCTAACCGAAATGAAACTATAGAGAATAATCAAGTTGTTATTCCATTTCCGGATGAAATAAAAGTGTTCATCCAGTAACGGTTCAGGACTCCATGGCCTTGTGGCTGGATCTCTAGACG
Organism: Impatiens glandulifera; assembly: GCF_907164915.1. Classification (NCBI taxonomy): domain Eukaryota; kingdom Viridiplantae; phylum Streptophyta; class Magnoliopsida; order Ericales; family Balsaminaceae; genus Impatiens; species Impatiens glandulifera. The sequence goes on from NC_061865.1 coordinate 32,440,527, forward strand.
CTATGGCCTCCTCGTGGCAGGCATCCTTGGAAGCTAGGGCTTCATCGACCAATTCTAAAATTGAGAATGTTGAAAAGGTCACATCTTAAACACTAAAGATGGTGCAAGCCGTGTCGGTTCAGATTGACAAGTTGGCAAGAATAAAAGTTGTTGCCAATGAAGAGAAAATTCGAAAAGATGAAGAAACGGCTAGAAAGATTCAGGCCGATGAGGAAGAAACGGCACAGCTAGCCAAGGAAATCGAACTTAGTGATGTAGAATTAGCCAAGAGAATTCAAAACGAAGAGGATAATCTTGAAGTCGCTATACAAGAAAACGCCAATGCAGTTAAGAACATTCAGCAACAACGTATTTTGGACGTGGCAAATGAAGAGAGAAGACAAACATCCATCCCTATCTCCAAACAGACAAGGGCTCAAACAAAGAAAATAAAAAGAGCACAAGTAACAGCAGTTTTAGCCTGTGCTGCACAAACAAGCATTTAGACGGCTACGAATCCAGCCGGTGGTCCAAATGATCCAATTTCTGATGAAGAAGAGGAAGATGTTGCACCTCTGAATCCAAGAAAGCACCGGCCTACAGCCTCAACCACACTGATTTCACCAGCTCCAATTCAATCTATCAATTTCAGTTCTCGATCAGATCAAGGAACTAGAGCAGACTCGGTTGAACAATTTATGTAGAGTTAGAGATCCTCACCATTCCAAGCTCATGCTCAACCGATGAGACACCAACAGTCGGATGAATTCTCAGGTCAACCGGGTGGTAGTTTCCAAGATCCCACTACTACGGGAACGGGTTTCATATACAGATGGCTCCACGACACGATCAACCAACCGAACAAAAGGGGTCAACAATCTTTCAACCTTCAAGATTTCCACTTCAAATATATATATGTTGGGTTAAATTAATTTGACTAAGGATCAAATCACATTCACTAACGAAATTTTGATGATGAGTTTGTATAAAACTTAAACTAAGTCGTCTAATTGTTTTTGTGCAGGTGCATCAAAAACGTGCTAAATTAAACTTAGTCTGAATAAGGTTCATTAGTCTTACTGGCTATTAGACGCATTAAGTTAATCGTGCGGTCTAAAAGATACGTAGTTAGACGTGCAGTCTAACAGATACGTAGTTAGACGTGCAGTCTAATAGACGTAGTTAGACGTGCAGTATAACAAATACATAGTTAGATGTGCAATCCAATAGACGTAATTAGACGTGTATTCTAACAGATACGTAGTTAGACGTGCAGTCTAACAAACGCAGTTAGACGTGCACAGACGTATCTAGACGTGTTGTCTAACAGGCGTAGTTAGACATGCAGTCTTACAGGCGTAGTTAGACGTGCAGTCTAACAAATGTAGTTAGACGTGCAGTCTAACAGATGAAAGTTAGACGTGTAGTCTAACTCATTTAGATTAGTCCGAAGGGACTCGTAGTTAGATGTGTCGTCTAACTCCATTTGACTTGGTGGTCTAATGGATTCTGCTATTAGACGGGGCGTCTAACATCATTATACTTTGATAGGATCGACTTTATCAATAAAGACGGGGGTCTGGCTAATGATGAAGACTTATAAAAAACGGTTTGATAGAAATCCTGTTAGGGATTAATATCTCTTTCTATTCTACGCAAACTTGTGTAAACACTTGAAACAGATTCAAGGCGGAATTGTTTACTTGGGTTTGAAGCACACAAGATGAAATATGAAAAGATGACAGAAAAGAATAACACAGTAGTTTGTTTATGGATGTTCGGAGAAACTCTCCTACGTCATCCCTTCTTCCAACCACCGGAAGGATTCACTATATGATGAGAATCAAATACATTTTACACACACACTTAGCTCACTATTGAACATAACACTTTCTGTTCAATTACATGAGGATGAAGAATATCACTCAGCTAATGGTGTTTTGATTCTAGCTCTCTCTCTTGATTCACACACAGTACAATCAGAAAGAAGCTTCACAAAATAATTTCAGTAAGTAAAGTAATTGAGTAGTCTCTCTCTGCAAAATCAGAATGCTTGTTCGTAGGATTGGTTAAGGCAAAATCCAGTGTTTCGTCTGTTGCTCTATAGATTGATTAAATACTGAGCATGGGCTAACAGTCGAATCTTCAAGAATGACATGTGGCTCCCTTTCATTGGAAAGCCTCCATTGTACACATCAGGTTCTGAGCACAAGGATCGTGGCCGTACTGAACTGGTAGTACGCCGAATATTCCATCAGGGATGTACCTGCAAAACGGGTAATGTGAGGAAAATTCTCTTACGTGGCATTCCTTGATTGGATGCATATAGCTGTTGTACTAATCTTCACAGGAAAGTGGAGCAGAAGTAGGGTACAGCTATAGCACGTGGGTAGGAGAAATGCTAGATTCAAGCGTACTGCTTGAACAAAGCATTAGACGTATTTTAGTTAGACGGATTTGAGAAAATCAGTCTAATGAAATAAGTCAACTCCTTCTAATGAAAAATGTCTATTAGACCGCCTGGTCTAATATAATTAGACTCGCGTCTAATTTACATAACCATTAGACGGGTACGTCTAACTTCACTGAGTTAGACTACACGTCTAATTCCGATTCTACCTCAGACTTGTCTGAAGGAGTTAGACTCACGTCTAACTTTCACTAATTAGACAACCCGTCTAATTATAATAACCATTAAACCGGCACGTCTAACTCCACTGAGTTAAATTTCCACGTCTAATTCCGGTTCCACCACAGACTAATCTAAAGGAGTTAGACTCACGTCTAACTTTCACTAATTAGACAACCCGTCTAATTATAATAACCATTAGACCGACACGTCTAACTCCTCTAAGTTAGACTGCCACGTCTAATTCCGGTTCTACCTCAGACTAATCTGAAAGAGTTAGACTCACGTATAACTTTCACTAATTAGACAACCCGTCTAATTATAATAACCATTAGACCGGAACGTCTAACTCCACTAAGTTAGACTGTCACGTCTAATTCCGGTTCTACCTCAGACTTGTCTGAAGGAGTTAGACTCACGTCTAACTTTCACTAATTAGACAACCCGTCTAGTTCTTTACGTCTATTAGACTTACATGTTTAACTCTGATAAGTTAGACTGTACGTCTAATTCTATTAGACTCACGTCTAATTTCGTGTATTCATTAGACTACCCGTCTAATTCTTTACACATCTATTAGACTTACACGTCTAACTCCGATGAGTTATACTGTACGTCTAATTCTATTAGACTCGCGTCTAATTTCGTGTATTCATTAGACTACCCGTCTAATTCTTTACACATCTATTAGACTTACACGTCTAACTCCGATGAGTTAGACTGTACGTCTAATTCTATTAGACTCACGTCTAATTCCGTGTATTCATTAGAGTACCCGTCTAATTCTTTACACATCTATTAGACTTACACGTCTAACTCCGATGAGTTAGACTGTACGTCTAATTCTATTAGACTCACGTCTAATTCCGTGTATTCATTAGACTACCCGTCTAATTCTTTACACATCTATTAGACTTACACGTCTAACTCCGATGAGTTAGACTGTACGTCTAATTCTATTAGACTCGCGTCTAATTCCGTGTATTTATTAGACTACCCGTCTAATTCTTTACACATCTATTAGACTTACACGTCTAACTCCGATGAGTTAGACTGTACGTCTAATTCTATTAGACTCACGTCTAATTCCATTAGACCTGCGTCTAATTTTATGCGAATGGAGATCAAAATCGGTCTAATGACCCTCATTAGATCCAAGTCTAATAACATGTTGTCTTAATACACTTGTATCAAAACTCATAGATTATTTCATCATCAAAATATCAGTGGGTAAATTATTTCAACACTTAGTCAAAATAATTTGACCCAACAGACTTGTCAATATAATTGGAGCACGTCTAATGCCATGCTTAAGTAGTTGCTTGAAGCTAGCATTCGTCTACCTACGATCAACTAGCTGTACGCTACTCTTACTCCACTATTCCGTGCAGATTAGTACGACAATCAGTTACATCCAATGAATTAATGTCACATAAGAAAATATTATTCCCACTACTTGTTCATTGCAGGACAATCCTAGAAGAATATTCGGCGCACTACCAGATTGGTACAACCACGATCATGGTGCGCAGAGACTTCTGTACATGTGTAATTTGGAGGTTTTCCAATGAAAGTTCACCACGTGTCATTATAGAAGATTCGATCGTTGGTACCTTCTCTCTATTTAAGGATTCTCAAGGACAACGGACGAACGGTCGTCCAGACACTTGATACGAAAACTTGCTTGCTGAGATTACAATCTTACGAATTGCTTTCTTGCTTTACTGTGTTTGTACATCAATAGAGAGCTTGAATCAAAATATTGTCTAGCTGAGTGATATTCTTCAATATATTGTAAGTTGAACCGAGTCTGTTGTGTTTAATAGTAAGCTAGCTTTGAAACTGTATTTAATTTTAAGAAAATTATAGTGAATCCTTCTGGTGGTTGGATGAACGGGTGACGTATGAGAGTTTTTCTCTGAACATCCATAAACATATCTTTGTGTCATTTACATTCTGTCATCTTTCCCTTCATCGGTTCTTAGCTTCAAACCTGATCAAACGTTTCCGCACTTGAATCTTTTAAGAGTTTGCAAGGGTTTGTGTAGAATAGAAAGTGTCATCAATAGCTAGACCCCTATCTCTATTGGTGCCACCGATCCTATTATTTAGTATCAAAGCTCTATTTCTATTCTCAAGCTATCACCAAGAATGTCGACTATAACCAAAGATGCCAGTGCTACCGCAATCCCCACATTTTCAAGAGAAAACTAGATCGTTTTGAAGAAGAGAGTTCGTGCTCATCTTTCTTCTCTTCATGACGAGTGTTATCATAGATGGTCCCATCAAGATTGATAAGGATAAATTCGAATGGACCAGTGAAGACAAGAGGAAGAACAACCTCAACAACATGGCAATGGACATTTTGTACAGATCTCTTGATGATAGTATGTTCAACTACATCATCGAGTGTGATACTACCAAGGAGATTTGGGACAGACTTACCCAACTGTGTGAGGGCAATGAGCAAACAAAGGAGAACAATATTATGGTTGTCACTCAACAGTTCGACAATTTTAAAATGCGTCCTGGAGAAACGATGAATGAGTTCGACACAAGGTTCATCCAAATTGTTTCCACTCTATCTATTCTTGGCAAGACTTATAGCAACAGGGAGCTTGCTATTAAGGTCATGCGTGCTCTTCCAAGAGAATGGGACATAAAAACAATGGATATGAGGGAATCTAAAGATCTCAACAAGATCTCGCTCTTCGATCCCTTTGCTGATCTCAAGGCCTATGAGTTCGAGTTGAACTCAAGGATTGAAGAAAATCAATCCACATCCATTATCATTGCCAAAGCGTTGGTGACTGCTGAAGAGTCACATGCTGCTCCTGATGTGCAGACAGCTGCCCAACAGCTCAGTAGCGATGCTATGTCTCTCTTCGTGAAGAAGTTTGGCGACTTCATGAAGAAGAGGAACTCTAACTCAAGCTCTTCAAATTCTAATGATAATAAAAAATCCAAAGCTAATGTTAAGTGTTATAACTGTGGCATTCTATGTCATTACCAATCGGAATGTCGGAAGCCGAAGCATGATGAGAAGAAAAAGGACGAAGAAAAGGAGTTGAAGGCTCTTATGGCATGGGATAGGAAGAACAAACGAAACTATAGTGACTCTTACTTCTCATCCAGCGACAGTGATGATGACGAGGTTGCTTGCTTCATGGCAAGAGAAGAAGAAGATAACTCAAGAAATTGAGATATTTGACTTTTCCTCTAAAAAATTTTCAAGGGAACAACTAGTAGCTGCACTAAATGACATGGTCATAGAGTACAAAAAGCTAGCACAATCCCTAAATGAAATAAAATCTTCATCTAAAGTATCTCAACATATTTTGTCTCAAACTCAAGAATCAAAAACTTTTGAAAAAGAAAAGATCGAGATCTCATCTGAGAATCAGATGCTCAAGGAACAGTTTCAAACTCTTTCTTCTGAAAACAAAAGGTTAAACTATGTTGTTAGTGCGTGGACAAGGTTTTGAGGAGCTATCAAATATCAGATTATTCTGTTGAAGCCTATCGGATCTAAATCCGGTTTAGGATTTGATAGCGATGACCCAAACTCAGCAACTGACAAGCTTAAGCCAATAAGTTTTGTCAAAGGGAGTTTAACTGACATTGAATCTGATCCAATTTATGAAGAGGTAGTTTTGAAAAATAAAATAACTTATGTTCCGCCTACTATTAGCTGGTTGATAAATAAGTTAGATACGGCCAGCAAGTCTAGCAATCTAAAACCTGACTCTAACTCAAGGAGTTTTAAAAGAAAATTTTCTTCAAATGCTAAGGGATCAATGGCTAGTAGGAAGACGTCTGCTAAGTCAAAAACATATGCACTAATCACAACACAAAATGGGAAATCCATCAAAATTACTCAAATATGGATTCCTTAAGGACTGATTGATCGAGGACCCAATTGAATGTGGGTACCAAAGTTTGTAAATATTTTGTTGTGTAGGTGATATTGGAAAACTACAGGAAGGAAGCATGGAGCATACTCTTATGAGTATACATTTTAGGAGATCAATAATGGCTTTTTCCATTCCAGAGGAATAAGTGTTTTATGTATTTAAAAAAAAAAATTGGTATTAAGGACCTCAAAACATTTAATTATTCATTTTGTACATGCACAAAATAAGAGGGAAAATTTATTATGAAAATAAAGATACACGCAGATAAAATGCTTTAATCGGTCTATTAGACGAGGTCGTCTACAAGAAAAAGCATGTACTTAGACGAATTTTTACTTACAATTTATGCATCTAAGCCCATGTGTCTTGGTTAATAACCTGCGCGGTTAGACGTTGACGTCTAATAGTCGTTTAGATGTTTATAAGACAAGAACAATTAGATACTCAAGTCTAACCAAACACACGTCTAATACGTGTTGTTCATGCGTAATTAGACATCTATCTCTAATAGACGTTAGACGGTTATAAGACAGGTGATTAGACGTCTGCTTCTAATAGACCCATGCATATAGATTGGAAAAGTAAGAAAAACGTCTAACTACGTGTGCATTAGACTGATCAAGGACAACTGTCCCACATGCTGTGTTATCTAATTTTCCCGTTCAAACATAAATATAGTCATCTCCGAATAACATGAAGATACGTGTCTTTCAAGTTAAGAGAGAATGAATAATATAACTCCAAAATTAATGATGACTGTTTGGAAAGGACATCTAATATTAATTGATGGGTCCTACCCCTAGGAAAAGTGACGGTTAATCCATGCGACTCTTGGAAATCTATATAAGGACATTCTGCATGAGATTGAAAAGCTTTTTCTCTTTCAAATCTTTTAAGAGCCCTAGATTTCTTTGATCCTCTCTCTAAGAAACCCTTGTTCATCTTGTGTCTGTTCGTCTACTTTTAAAATGGGAAACAAGAGAATCACCCTTGGACATTGTACTTTGCAGGTGGATTTTCCTTCCGTCTATATCTTCGATCAACAAGATGTGGTCGATATGTTCAGGTCTCTGGAATACTCTGGTCTTGAAAATATCTCGGCGGACCGTTCATATTTTGCAAAAAGGAAGTCCAAGAGTTCATTAAATCGGCGACTATGGTTGGAGTTTCTATCACTACAATGGTAAATAATACAGAAATTTCCTTCAACGAAGCGTCTTATGAGGAGTTCTCCGAACTTCCATCAGAGCGCCACACGTTCAACCAAAATCTTTCATCATAAATTATGGCGGAAATGAAGACTACTTTCTCAGCCGATGGTTCAGATATCAAATTAAACGGGATTAAGAAGGTTCTTAAATCCCATTTTATTATGTTAAATGATGTTGATGCTAAATCTCTTCAAGGGAGGGCAGGATCGTTTCATCTCTATAGTCAAGACCGTTTTGACTATATGATGACCATTTCTAAAAGGATTCAGGTCAACTGGGCATCAACGTTGTTCATGAACTTATGCACGATGATTGACACCAAGAATAGATAATGTGTGAGCTTTGATGCTCAACTTAGTAGAATGTTGGAGCACTTAGGGGTTTCTATGGGGGATTATGAGTCGATCAACTCTTGTCGGGTGTTCAATGTTTCATTGTTGCAAATACTCTTGTTCGAATGAAGAATACCAAGGAGTCCTTATCTGGAGCATCAAGCCAACAGACGATGGAAGATCCTTCACTCGCTCCAAACAACCGACGATTTCTATTTTGTCGACAGGAGCCAAAAGAACAAAAATCGTGAATGAATCTATTCTGATGTCTCCCTTGTCTCTTGCCGCAAGCCAGTTGAGAAAACCAGCAAAGTTTTCATTTTCAAGAGGAGAAAAATCAAAGGCGCCCAAGGCGTTTAAGTCTTTGAAAGCATCGTCCAAGGTAACCCCTACGCAATCTAAGGCCGAAGTGGAACTTTCTACCAGGCCAACTGTTTAGCTAGTTGGTCCAAACATTGAAAATTTTGACAGTATTCCATCTCATGTCCGTCAACCCGATTCAGTAGCTGCTAAAGTTACAGTTTCTGTCAAACCAGAGAAAGGTGTTGTTCTTACCCTTGCTACTGGTGCTGCATCTAAAAAATCTTTTTCTTTGCCAACTGAAGGGCCCCCTGTACCCAAACTAGTTCAAACAGAGTCTGTAGTGACTGGAAAGATTGACCAGTCTGAAGCCACGCCTAGGTTCTTTGCTAGACCTCTTTCTCCTCACAAGATAATGAGACCCACCAAAAAGGCTGCTGGAATAATCATTGGGGAACCAAGGCCTACTCCAAAACCTGTTGAGGTCATTGGAAAAGACAAAGCAATTGGAACCTATTCAAATGAGGAGGTCTTTGAAGCAACATGTATTGTTAATTAATGATGGATCAAGCCAATGTAAGGGCCTCTGAGAAGTTCAAGATCATTGATACTTGGGTCTTGAATCGAATGTCCCTTAGGTATGATGAGGTCATCAAGGGAAAAGGCATAAGCAAGAAATGGTTGAAGCTAGTCAATGTTGAAAAGAGAGTCCTGAAATGGGCTAAAACTTCGGAAGTTTATGAAGCTCTAAAGAGAAAGGACCTAGTTGAAGAAAATTTGAGAGGTCGGGCTCTTTTTCCGATCCTCCAAGCTAGAAAAGCCAACTTCAATCCTTTGAAAAGGAATACTGATGCAGAGGAGAAGGCTCTGAAAAGACTTGATGAAATAATGCAGGATTAGTCCTTTCGAAAGCTCTTCAGATGAAGATAAACCTATGAAACTATCTAATGATTGTGATTTTTCTCCTCCGGAAGATGAGCAAGTTGATGCTCTTCTTATAGAACTGGGATGTCTTTATGTTGAAGAAAAACTTCTAATGGTTCAACCCAGAGTTGAAAAGATTGTGGAACTAGTTCAACCCAATCTTATAATTGAAGAAGAAGAAGTTGTTATGGAACCTGTTCAAACTCTTGTAACCCAAGAAGAAGAATTACTGGAATCCCATGTTCTCGAATCATAGGCTTCTCCAAAGAAGGAAGTTAAAGCCATTCAGCTCATTGAAGCACGGTATGAGGGGGAACCATCAAAAGACAAGGAATCTGAGAAGAGTTTTTCATGTAAGGGTGAACCAGATAACAATGATACGTCTTCCGAAAGTTCTGAAGATTCCCCTTAACCAACTCCGTTGACTACGACTACGAATATTCATGATGATTTTGTTAACCTTCCTCATCATTCAGACGGTTCGTATGATAAGATTCACAAGGTATGTGAAGATATTATGGGTGTTGAAGAAGAGAGAAAGTCTAAAAGTGATTCAAAGAAGACTCTCAAGAGATTTCATCAAATGAAGGAACATCTGTTGGTGGTGCAAAGCATATGATAAAGGCAATTACACCTTTATACATGGGAGAACCAACAATCATCCATTTATTTCCCCAATATTTAGATGATGCAACTTTATATTGTTATCAATAAAAGAATATAGTTTACCATCAAACTATCGATGAACTCGCCTTAGCCTTCATAGAATGTTTAAGAATGCATCTCAGCTTTGAACCACATGAAAAGAAGCTCAAATATGTGAAATAAGGCTTGAATGAGAAATTCTTGGTTTGCATCGAAAGATGGAAAGTTATTGCTGACGAAATAGATTCTCTACCTAGGGAATAAAGACAAATCGATATGATTTTGGATAATGTTAACGACCAATATTCTATTGGATTCGTCGTCAAGACTTTCCAAGATATGAAAAAACTCATCAAGACGGGTAATAACATTGACAAAGCCTTTGAAAAGGTAAGAAAGGATGGTAAAACCATAAAGACATATCTTTTTCCTCCACATCCTTAGAGAAAGGACAAAATCGAAGTTCACCAGGTCTCAGCTGCTTCGCAAGTTCCGATTTACCTAATCCTAGTCCAAGAAAACTAGTGTTGGCTAAAACAAATGTCTTGATGGCAACCAAATCGCCAATAGCAACGGTCCTAATATGTCTAAAACTTTTGATGGTCTGGGTATGACTCTAAGTCAAGCCTTTACTCTTCTCCAATAAAGGAATCTTATCAAACATTTAACTCCTAGAGAAGGTAAAGAGTTCTTTGGGAAATTTGAAAGCTCACTCTACTAATAAGATTCGTTACTAGATCATCAGGTTAATAAGATCTCTGTGGACGAACCTATTGACGGTCTTAAAGTTAATATGGTTAATCCATGGCCCAAAAAGGAGGATCGAAGAATTCCATCTCCACCACTAGTGTCTCAAAATTGGTGGATTACTGATAATCCTACCATTGATTCTCCAAGAAGAGATGTGCAAAAAGTCTTAGCAACCCGAAATAGATATGACTTTTAACCCAGTTTATGAAAACATTCATGGGCCATTTAATGATTCAAGGAGAGAAAATGAGCAAGACCTCAAAATCCTGGTGATAGTCTTCTCACTTAAATTAAGTAGACAAATGCCTATATTTCCATCTAGGAAATCCTGATGTTGTCTATCGAACACAGGCATGTCGTGCTGAATGAGCTAAGAAAGGTTAGTATACCAACCAACAAAACTCTTAAGGAGTTGGTTGAAATCATTTTCTCCACTCCTCAAATCAAGATGGTTGATTTCGAAGACAAAGATTTGCCTACTCTAGACAAAACTAATGTTAATGCACTTACATCTTTCTAAAGATGGCCGATAAAGTCATTCCAATGACTATAATCGACAATAGTTCGACATTGAACATATGTCCATGGAAGACTCTCCAATAAATTGGCATTTCTAATGATAATGTTCTTCCTTTAGACCCATGTGTTCGAGGCTTTGATAATTCTTGTTGAGAAATCATGGGTCGCTATCGAACAATAATTTATGTAGTCCATACACATTTTGAGGTAGAATTCCGCGTAATCAATATGCGACCGTCATATAACATAATCTTAGGACGACCTTGGTTGTATCAAGTTAAGGCTCTATCGTCTATCCTACATCAGAAAATATAGTTTATGTCTAACGCTAAACTTATTACCATAGAAGGTGAGAAGTACGTCACGACCATCGTTAGTTCAACTCATTCTAGTAACCTAAAGGTTGAATTAAATGAATTCAATATCTGTCCTATATTTAGGAAAGGCCAATATTCATCTCACATTCCTGAGTTTACGTCATATAGTGTCATGTCCATGCGCCTCATGCTGAAAATGGGATAGTTCCCAGAAATGGGTCTATGATCAAATGTTATTGGTATGCATTCTTTTCCTTAGTCTTATTACGACCTAGATAATTTGGTATCGTATATACTCCGACAGGGTATGAAGGTTCTATAAAAGGTAAAATATCTAAACATTATATACATATTCCTCTAACCTAAATGGATAGTTGTGCAAGAAGGTGAAACCAATTTTTTTTTTATTTCCCCGAGCAATTCTTCAATCAAGATTTACAAACCCGCACTCCAGGTTTCGAAATCTTTTTAGATTTCTTTTTTAATCATAATTCATCTGTTAATATGAATAGGAAAATGACTGCTTGTTAGCACGAAACTCTGGAAAAACTGGTCAGAGATGATGCTCTCTGACGGAGCAAGACTTGGGTGATGAAGGCTCTTGTAAGATAAACTTTACAAACATAACAACAGCTGATTAAGCTCATATAATCAACTTGAGAGTTGATGATGAAGACACTCTTCCTTTGGATTGTAATAAAATGTTTGATGTTGTAATAAATACAGAAGTATGTAATGAAAATCCTAATAGGATGTCCTCTTCTCTTTCTAATAAAGCATCCAATAAAATAACAAAGTACATTTTCAAATATATGTCATATGATGATGTTTTTTTTTATTATCATATTAATTTCGAAATGAAAAACTTTTTAGAACATGAGGACGAAATTGTTTCTGCAGTTAGAAAAATTTATCAAAATAAACCTCAGTACGACCGACGATCCTCAAATTGTATTAATTGGACAAATTCTTAGTGATGATGAACGTCATAAAATGATAGAATTGTTGAAAGCCAACAAAGATGTGTTTGCCTAGTCTTACAAGAATATTCACAGAGTAGATCCTACAATTGTTTGACATCAGATTTCCCTCTATCTAGAGGCTAAACATGTCAAATAAAAGTTAAGACGAATGAAAACTAAGGTTGTAGCCAAGATTAAAGAGGAAGTTCAAAAATAGTTGGAAGAAATTTTCCTCGAAATTTTGGACAACCTCACATGGATAGCCAATGTGGTTTCTGAATAAAAAAAACACATAAGGATGTGTTTGTATAGACTACCGCGATATGAATAAAGTGAGCCTTAAGAATAGTTTTCCTTTACCCTATATCGACATTTTGGTCGATCATGCTGCTGGTAATTAGTTGTTGTCTTTCATAGATGGATTTTATGGATATAAACAAATCATAATCAACAAAGAAGACAAAGATAAGACTACCTTTATCACAGAGGTAGGAAAGTTCTATTTTAGAGTTATGCTCTTCGGTCTCAAAAACGTTGGGACTACTTACCAAAAAGCTTTTAATATGATCCTACATGACATGATCCACAAGGAATTAGAAGTCTACATTGATAACATGATCATAAAATCTAAAGATCTCCAGGCTCATATTCCCAACTTAAAGATAAGTTCTTGTAAAGAATTAGAAAATATCAACTCCGACTAAACTCAAAAAAGTGTGCATTCAGAGTCACCGCTGGTAAGATATTAGGATTTCTTATTACCCAACGAGGAATATAAATTGATTCATTTCGAGGAATATATATTCATACTCCTCGAAATGAAAGAGAAGTTCAGGGCTATTTAGACAAAATCAAGTTCATTGTCAATTGTGATCCTCTTTCTAAGCTTTTTAAAAAGGATAAAACATGTCAATGGGATGAAACACGTCAACATGCTTTTGACAAAATTATAGATTATCTAAAGTCACCACAAGTTCTTATGCCCGATGTTCCATTAATTCTAAGGATGGCAATTTGAAACTGCCCCGTAAAACCGAACCGAAGTGCCCATTTGGGATGTTTTTCCCCCGAAATCGAACGGGGATGGGGCGAGGATGGTATTTGTGTCCCCTACTCTGACCCACCCTAATTTCACCCCTATTCTGCCCCGAACACCATAAATATAATTAAATATATTAAATGACTAATATATTTATTTATTCACTATATTTTATACGAGTAGTAAGGTTATTTCTTTGAAAAAATATAAAATTTTAATATAATATAATATATATTATATTAAAAAATTGATTATATAATTTTATTGTATAAATTTTATTTATGTTTAAAATATAAATTAATAACGGTGCCCAACGGGATTTCCCCAAAACCAAAAACAAAACGAAAGGGATGGGGATGGTATTAAAAAAATCACCGAAATTAAAACGGGGCGGGGATGGTAAATGCATTCCCCATCCTGAACCGCGTCATTACCATACCTACTTAATTATCTACCTCATAGTGACAGACTTAGTATGGGAAGCCTGTTGGCTCAACAAAATGAGAATAAACATGAAATCGCCATTTACTATCTTAGCAAGAGAACGACTAGATACGAATTGAATTATAAGGCACTTGCATGGGTCACCAAAAATCTAAGACATTATATGAAATCCCACCCTATCAAGTTGGTATCTAGGATGGATCCAATCCATTATTTGTTTTAGCGAACGGTACTATCCCCCGGATTCTCTAAATGGATGATGATGATTTCTGAATATGATATAACATATACAGTTTAAAAATCTTTAAAATAAAGCATTGTCACAGACTTCCTGAAAGATTAACCCATCACGATCGAGGCTTCTTATGAACTCGATTTTCCAGATGAAACAATAATGTCTATCTCTTCAAACAAGTGTAAGTTAATGTTTAATGGAGCTTCATTTAAACATGGCTATAAAATTGGAATTCTCTTAATACATACTAGGAATCTAAATCTCATCTCTATTAAATTAGAATATTATGTAGCCAACAATGAGGTTGAGTATGAAGCTTGTCTCTTAGGTTTTAAAATCGCATACGAAAGAGGAACAACTAAACTAGACGTAATTGATGACTCTAACTTGGTTATATCCCAGGTTAACGGATATTTTCCTACTTTAGTTTATCAACAAGTTCGATCACGTTTCTTTGTACACACGCCAAGAAGCTAAAATCGCTTTACCGATGCTTTAGCTATGCTAGCAGCCATTACTCAAATCACAATTAGAATAAAGGTCAAACCTTTAAAAATCCGTTAGAAACAAAAACCCAATTTCTAAGTTAGAGTGGTAGCCTCCATTCAAGTGCCCACCAAACCATGGTTCAATATCATTCAAAATTACATCGAGTGTGGATAGTATCCGTCCCATTTTCGAGCTAAAGAACGGAGAAAACTATGCCAGTATTCCACTAACTATGCTTGGACAACAAACAAGCTATACAAATAATCTTTTGATGGTCAAAACATGATCTATGTTGATGCTCCTAAATAACGACAGATCATAGAGGAGGTACAAGAAAGAGTATGTGGTCCACACATGAATGGACTAATCCTTGTCAAGAAAGTACTTCGTTCTGGGTATTATTGACAAAATATGGAACATGAATGTAACATCTATGTAAAGAGTTGTCACCAATGTCAAATCTATGATAATCTAAAGCATACCCCGACATCTTAGTTGTACAATATGACATCACCAAGTCCCTTTTCTACATGGGAATTGATGTTAGACCCTAGGGGTAAGTTCCAACCATGATGGGAAGGATCCTTCCTAATTAAGAAAATCCTCTTTAGAGGTGTAGTTCTCCTTTCTATAGTTTAAGGTGAAGAGTTTATTGCTCCAGGCAATCTAGAAGTACTAAAATGATATTATGTATAATATATGTTTGTGCATATGACAGATCAATCCACTCTTACCAGGATTATCACGGCTCTCAATCCAGCCTTACCAGGATTATGCCGGCTCTGATCAACCTCTACCAGGATTAAAATGGGTTTAGTCCCCATCCTTTAATGCACTAATCGACCTCTATTTTTGTATAAATACGTAATCAAAAATTAAGGGAGAACTATGTGAAACCTGATTCTTCCAAAAGAATAAAAAGAATATATCAAGGAAAAAAAGGAAAATACGTAGGTAGCCTATATATAGGTCCGGTCTCAATAAAAAATAGTTTTATCTAACTTCAAGTCAATGGGAACCTTGGTTCTTTCTACCAACCACTGATAAGGATTTTAGAGAATAAGTAGGGGAAAAAGTTAAGAGTTGCTTTATAAATCTAATAGTGATTAACCTCCGAAATATGACCCCGAGTTCCCAGATAACATTAATCGATGGATATCCTTAAAAAGCTCATTTTCGTGCTACGCAATTATCTAGAAAATTAACACTACATGGAAGGATTTTAAAAGAGAACCGGAATAAACTCTCAAAGGACAAGCCAAAGCCACAATCTGAGAAAGGACATTTCATTCCTCTTTGTATAAGAGAACAAAGAGAGCTATCATCAAGTCTACAAGAAATATATAAAAATTTCATATGTAGGTTGTGGTGAAATCACCGTTTATACTCACTCGGGTGTCTGTCCTGATGACTATCCCAAAAGCAAATCATATCATTTCTCCCTGATATACTCCAGGAACCCAAAAATATATAACAATCCCGTGTAGGTTAACGTGTTGAAATCACCGATTATGCTCACTCGGGCGCCTGTCCCGATGTCTATTACAAGAGCCAAATGTAGCGATTCCTCTACATATAACCCAGGCGCCAAATGTAGGTTGAGAGAATATTAATTGTAATCTTTGATTGTACTATTGTTTGATTGCTACCATTCATAAACTCTAGGATCGTTTGTTTGTCATCTTATAATTAAAACTAGGATTTTTCTAGTTTTAATTCTTGACCTTCCCATATTTTGGGCTTCTTAATGAAATGGTGCTAAATTGTTTTCATAAATAAAAAAAAAGAAAGAAAAAAATTTCCTGAAACTAAAATTTTAATCTCTCTTTACAACTATCCTAGGAATAATCAAATTTTCGAATGATTGCGGCCCACGAAAAAAGCAACCAAAAATTTAACTGAACGAGACCCCCATATCTCGGTCACCTTCCTTATGAGTTAAGAATTTAAATAATCGTCCTCTATATCTTAGCATAAAAGAAAAGGGGAACTCGAGATCTTTAAGCGATTTAATCTATATTTGTTATAAAATGCTCGTATCTCAGCCCCAAACACGTTTTGAATCCAAGTTTCTTTGATTCGTGAATGGGATCAAGGTTTTTTTTTTATTTTTTCAAACATTATTTGAACTAGAATTGAGAATAATTCCTTTTCCGGAAGAAACAAAACATCGGTCGATGTTTCACCCAATTGTGAAGGTCACTTCATACAACAAAAGAGAAAATATTCTTTAGAAATATTCCATAAGTAATAAGAGTCCCTCGATAGTCGACAGTTTTAATCCATTTATGAAGGACATTTTGTAACAATAAATAAAAAATCATTTCAAACGAACACGGTCGATGTCTCACCTAGTTATGAAGGACACTTTGTCAAAACTTAAATAGATAAAACTGTCAATCAGAACAACTCTTCTCGTAAACCATCCTCAACTAAACTATGATTTTTCAATCAGTTGTGAAGGTCATTTTGTACAAGACCTCTCTAAAGCCCAGTCTGTTGATAGACATAATAGATCATTGTTATGATTCTTAAAGTTGTATTCTGATAGGCATCTATATAGGTCATTACTATAATCTAACCCCTTAGAGTGGTTATTATCATCATTCCCCAAGGAATGAGCCATATGTAATAGGCATCCGTGTAAGTCATTATTTTGACAAATACCCACCAGAGTGATTGTTATCATCTCTCCCTTCAGAGCCTTTCAAAGTGATTGTTATCACATGTCATCTCAATAGGTTATTTTCATAACCTATCTCAGCAGAATGATTGTTATCGTCCCAATAAATTGAGTGTTATCAGCTTCCTTAAGCAAGTCTTATTTTGTGATAAACATTCATGGAAGTTATTATTTGGATTAATCTTCAGTATTAAATTTAATCTTTTGGTGGACATAACATGATTATTATCATATCCTCAGCATGACTGTTATCACATTCCTAAATAATCCTCTTCATTCTCTAGAAGAGTCCTAATTGTGGGTAAACACCCAAATAGTAATTTTACCTACAATTATAGTATCTTTTCCTACAATAAGTCATATATTATGATAGAATTCCATGAGAGTCATTATTATAACTAATTTCAAGCAGCGAATTTTGTCTTTTGATGGACATGAAGTGATTATTATCACTATCCCCGGAGAAATTTATCACTATCCCTAGGAGAGTATTCCTCAGAAAAGTCCTACTTCTTAATTTATAGTCTTACTATTGTAAGACTCTTCCCTAGTCGGAGTCCTCCTTACACCAAAGAAAATATAAGACTATTGTGATAGTCTATCCCAAACAAGAATTAACTCTCGAATCTTGTGTATCTATCCCCACCTATGAGTCATTGTTATGATTTGTCTTAAAAATCTGTATGTCAACCAGGTTTTATCCATCTACCTTATCATAAGCTAGGGTACAAATTTTAAGATGTTCATTCCTCGAACCTACATTTTCCAAAAATGAAGTTTTCTTCATTCAAACTCAGTTTGAGAGGGGCATTTGTTAGCATGAAAGGTTTCACCTACCCTACTTTTTACAAATAATATTATTATTTATAATAATAAAATAATACTTTGAATTTTTAAATTCAAAATAACCTAAAAAGAAATTAAGGATCAAATTATAGTTAATTATTGTGATAATTAAACCATAAATAAAAAAATTATTTAAAAATCCTAAAATAATTTGTGGTTAAAATATTGTATTTATTTTACCCAAATTAAACCTAATTTGGAGTTAAAATTATTTAATTATGGTTTTAAACATAAATTATGTATAGTTTATGGTCTAAAATCAATTAAATAAATACCCCAAAATACCCAAAAATAAAAATAATGGACATAATTTTTATTATGTTTCCAAAAATATTTTTTTTGGAATATTTAGTGAAGATAAACGCAAGAAAATGATTAAAATTCTATGTAGTCAAAATTATGTTTAATTTTGTACAGTAAGATTTGGATATATCAAAACGACGTCGTTCTGATCTTCTTCGTTGCATATTCTGTAGGCCGCAACGATCTCCAACGATCTTTTAAAAGCTCTTGTTTCTTCATCTCTTGATTTTATCCTTTAGTTTTTCTTCCTACTTGCTCGCCTTATCCTTGCCATCAATAGTCCTATACATAGGATCGAAACCTTAGCCTAGAACTAGGCTTCCACAAATAGAATAGAATTAGGGATAAAACTTCAAATCGACGAATTAAAGTTGAATTTGATCACCTCGACTAACCTAAACCTAGTATAAATACTCCTTAGGTGATGATTTACGCAATCATCAAACAATCAATACAATTTATAACCTAAATCAACAATTCAATAATCCAGTCAAGTACAATTTTTTGTAAAATCTCATCCGTTGATCACAACATTGATCAAGGCTTTGGAAAATCTGCATACAACTCCAAAGAGTATTCTCCAGATGTTGGTAAGCTTCCAGATCTATTGCATTTTAATTTGTACTTAAAAATTGACTTTTACCAAATTTGATCGGTTTTGATATGTTCTAGGGTTCAATTGTAAGATTTATTTGTACATAATTATCCTTAGATGTTATATGAACTTTTTGTTGAAAAAGATTTGATTAAATCAACCTTAAACTAAAAAAACAAAAATTTGAATTGAAAATCTGGATTTTTTTAAAGTTCATGTTCTTGACCTTTAATCTTGTTTTTTTTATTCAAATAGTTTCTAAACATGTTTACAAACATGTTAGGATGATTTCTAGATCACTATAACATCATCCTGTTCATGTTTGATCAAACTATAATTTTGAAAAAAAATGTATTTGGATTTCATCTTCAAAAATTGTTACAACACTATTATGATGTTCTTATTTTGGTTGTGTTAAACTATGTTCATCATTTCAAATTTTAAGAACAACTTAGTGCCATTTCATTAAAGAAAGGGAAAAAATACAAAAGTTTAAGATCAGATCTAGACAATTTCTAGATTTGGCAATGAAACAATAATTGCATTATAGACAACAACAACAATCTATTAGCATTTATAGCATTTTTACTTTGATTCTACTTGATAGGATCGGCTTTATAGATAGAGACGGGGGTCTAACTATGGATGAAGGCTTATGAAAAACAGTTTGAAAGAAATCCTGTTATGGATTTAATTCGCTTTCTATTCTACGCAAACTTGTGTAAACACTTGAAACGGATTCAAGGTGGAATTGTTTACTTGGGTTTGAAGCACAAGATGAAATATGAAAAGATGACAGAAAAGAAGAACACAACAGTTTGTTTATGGATGTTCGGAGAAACTCTCCTACGTCACCCCTTCTTCCAACCACCGAAAGGATTCACTATAAGATGATTAAAATCAAATACAGTTTACACACACAATTAGCTCACTATTGAACAGAACACTTTCTGTTCAATTACAAGATGAAGAATATCACTCAGCTAAAGGTGTTTTGATTCTAGCTCTCTCTCTCTAGATTCACACACAGTACAATCAGAAAGAAGCTTCACAGTTTGAATTCAGTAAGCAAGATGATTGAGTAGTTTCTCTCTCTCTACAAGAAGCTTCACAGTACAAGCTCTTTCTTCTTCGTTGTATTCGCTTGTTCGTCAGGCAGATTGTCCGTTGTCCTTGAGATTTCTTAAATACTAAGCAGGAGCTAACGGTCGAATCTTCAAGAATGATACGTGGCACTCTTCCATTGGAAAGCCTCCATTGTACACAGCAGGTTCTGAGAACAAGGATCGTGGCCATACAGAACTGGTAGTGCGCCGAATATTCTATCAGAGATGTACCTACAAAACAAGTAATTTGAGGAAAATTCTCTTACGTGGCATTCCTTGATTGGATGCGTATAACTGTTGTACTAATATTCACTAGAAGGTGGAGAAGAAGTATGGTACAACTATAGCACGTGGGTAGGAGAAATGCTAGATTCAAGCATACTGCTTAAACTGAGCATTAGACGTATTTCAGTTAGACGGATTGTGAAAATCAGTCTAATAAAATGGGTCATCTCCTTCTAATATAAAAACGTCTATTAGACCGTCTGGTCTAATAGAATTAGACTCGCGTCTAATTACAATAACCATTAGACGGTACGTTTAACTCCACTGAGTTAGACTACACGTCTAATTCTGGTTCTACCTCAGACTTGTATGAAGGGGTTAGACACACGTCTAACTTTCATTAATTAGACCACACGTCTAATTATTCAATAACTATTATACTACACGTCTAACTCCGATGAGTTAGACTGTACGTCTAATTCTATTAGACTTACGTCTAATTCCGTGTATTCATTAGACCATCCGTCTAATTCTTTACATCTATTA
Organism: Impatiens glandulifera; assembly: GCF_907164915.1. Classification (NCBI taxonomy): domain Eukaryota; kingdom Viridiplantae; phylum Streptophyta; class Magnoliopsida; order Ericales; family Balsaminaceae; genus Impatiens; species Impatiens glandulifera. The sequence continues at coordinate 32,461,520 of NC_061865.1, forward strand.
GACTACACGTCTAACTCCGATGAGTTAGACTGTACGTCTTATTCCGTGTATTCATTAGACCATCCGTCTAATTCTTTACACGTCTATTAGACTACACGTCTAACTCCGTTGAGTTAGACTGTACGTCTAATTCCGTGTATTCATTAGACCATCCGTTTAATTCTTTACATGTCTATTAGACTACACGTCTAACTCCGATGAGTTAGACTGTACGTCTAATTCCATGCAATGAAGGTCAAAATCGGTCTAATGATCCTCATTAGATCCAAGTCTCATAACATATCGTCTCAATACACCTGTATCAAAACTCATAAATTATTTCATCATCAAAATATCAGTGGTTAATTTATTTCAACACTTTGTCAAAATAATTTGACCCAACAATTTCCTCCTTTTTGATGAAGAAATTGTAGACCTGCATATAGATTTCAAAGCATGCATTCATCATATAAACAAACAACAACCTTGTTCACTTACATCATTCATCCAAAAACCAGTATTCAAGAAACCATCAAAAGTAATTGTTCATAAGAGTTAAATAAGTTAAAAGAAGAGAAAATCATTGTTCTTCCCTTTTAACTCGAGGATCGGTTGGACTCATCTCTTACCCGGGAAGCATGTTGAAGAAAGGAGGATAGCCGCGACCACCACGACCGCCTGCATTTGATCTTCCACCGCGTTCACCACCACTGGCACGTCCACCTTGATCGACATTGGATAGCCTACTCCGTCCACCACCACTTCGACCTCCACGCTCACCACTACTTCAACCACCACCTCTCTTGGTTGGCCTAGAATTGTCATCAGTGCTTGGGGCTCGCTTGGATCTTGTGCCGGTTGACACACCATCATTTCTTCTGCTTGATTCTCCTTGAATTGGTCGAGGTTGAGCACCTTCAACATTGGCTATTGCATCCTCATTTGCTTGAAACTTCCTAGCAATGGAGTTAGAAAATTCTTGACGTTCATTGTCATTCTTTCTCATGCAACCCTGAATTTCCACCATCTGATTCTTCACCAGACTAAATTATTCCAAGGTTTCCTTGTGGCGTTCATCGTTGATTTGCCTTTCAATATCAAATAACTCGGTTTGACGATTGACAAGTTGCTTTTCAAACTTTGAGAAGTTCACGTTCGCGATATGAGTCTAATATGTGTTCTTCTTCAAGGTGTTATCCAGCTCAGTGAGGACCTAGAAAATATTGTGAAAGTTCACCCTTTCTTCTTCCCTTGAATTCATTGTCTGAGACATGGTCTTATGAATCGAAGAAATCATAGACCTCATAGATCTTAGCACTTTATTTCCTCCGGCAGATGATTCTTCATGAGACGGAACTTCTTCAGATTCTGCTGCCATACTTTGAATAGGCTCAAAGTTTGTATGAACCTGCAAGGATTGCTCCGGCTGATTCATTTCGGCATTCTTAACAGCTTTTTCTCGTTCTTCTTCTTCAATTTCTTCTTCAGCTCTCTGAAATCTCTCATACAGATTTCCAGTGTAGTGAATAGGAATGTTGATGTTTTCGTGAACACTTCCCACAACGACGTCGAGAAATTAACGGGGCTTCACGAAAGTTGCTTACTGATCATGTTCCTCCTCAGATGAGGAACATTCTTCTTCATTGACTTTCTCTTTGGAGGGTTCCCCCTCAGTTCTGGCAGTTTCTGGCTGAGTGTCCTCGGCCAATTTCTCTTGACCACCCTCTGTTCTCGTAACAGGGGTTAAAATCACATTTTCTTCAATAGGAGCTTTAAAAGCCTCCTCAGTCACATCTTCAACAAGAATATCTTCTTCAATTATCTCAAGAGCTTGTTCAGGCTCTTGAACAATCGCATTTTCTTCTTCTTCATTTGGACATTCTTGGAAGGGTTGATCTAGAATGCGTCTTTCTTCGACAGAAAGATTCCCGAATTCGATCAGGAGAGCAACATCTAGCTCATTATTATCAGCATCTTGAATGTCCATAGCTTCTTCTTCATTGAGAGGTTCTACGCAAGAGCAATCAGCGCCATGAATGTGTCTAGAAACAGTAGAGACATAGCTTTCCAGGATATCATTCAACTTCTTCAATACCTTTACTTTAACATCAGCTCCTTTTACATCAGGATTGAAGTTAGCTTTCCTGACTTTAAAAATTGGAAAGAGATCTTTTCCAAGAATGCAAGCTTCCACCAGTTCTATTTTCTTCAGAGCCTCACCAACATCTGAAGTTTTTGCCCATTTCAAAACTTTCTTCTCGTTTGCTACCACCTTCTTACATTCTTTTACTATGGCAGCGTTTGAAAGAGAGTCGTTGTACTTGGAGGACAGCCTCTCCATGGACCAGGACTCATAAATTTCCAATTTCTCAGCAGTAAGAACTTTAACTTGATCCAAAATAAGGTCAACGATGCTTGTTGCTTCAGATACCTTCTTAGGAGCTTGAATTGCAATAGATTTTCCTTTTCCAACAACCTCTATGGGTTTTGGAGTGGGTCTTGGTTCACCAATCACAATTTCACTTGTTCCTCTTTTGGAGCGCAACAGTTCGAAAGTAGATTGTGGTTTCATACAAGGCTCAGCAGGAAGCTTCCTACAAACAACTTTCCCGACCACCAAAGAATCTTTAGGAGCAGGAGTGATAGGTTCACCAACTACAAGGGTAAGAACAACACCTTGTTCTGGTTGCGATGACTCTGTAGCACAGGCGGCTACAAGATCAGTTTGAACAACATGAGACTCAACCCTGTCAACAATTTCATCATTTGGACCGGCTGACTTAACATCAGGCCCTTCAGAAAATTCTCTCAAAGGAGAGAATACAGATTCAGCTTGTTCCACTACGGGAATATCAAATTTAGGCACAGCGGCCAAAGATTTAGAAGAGTAGTTGGGTCTATGTAGAGTGGACTCCCCATTAGGCTCGCAAAGTGACTTAATGTATCAGGGTTATACATGTGGGGAGGGATGTTGCGCAATTGGAACCAGATTTGCGCAGTTTCTTTGGGCTTGCTGAAGAGGTTCATACCTTCAGTCAATTTTCCGAGTTTCATGTAATTTTTTCCAATAAATGTGTGCCCATTGATTAGAATACTTTCGAGATCTGATCCTTCTTTGAATTTGAGAAAGTACAAGTCATGAATGTTTGATTTTACCTTTTCTAGACCATTTTCCCCCAATTGTTCCATTAGAGTATTTTTGGTTACTAGAAATGGCACCTTGTTTCTTCCGATGAAGTTGCCCACTATGACATTCTTCCATGACTTTACGCTGTTTTCCTCAACTTCTTGGGGTAATTTGAATTCAAACGGGGAACCGATAATTTCAACTTTTCGCTTAAATGTTCCAAGGAAAATCTTTCCCCTCTCTTGAACTGGCTTGTCAACTTTTGTTTCCCCTATGTTCTTCTTCCCTACATTCTTTTTCTGTTGTTCATTCTGCTCGTTACTCTGGTTTTGCCCTGTTTTCTGATCCTTCCCCTGAGTTTTTCTTTGTTCTTCAGCTTTCTTCCAGACCTAGTCTACATTCCAATTAGAATTGTTCTTGATGAAGTAGACTCTGGTTTTAGGGCATTTAGAAAGCTCCCTCAAAGTTTCAACAGACCAGCTCACAATAGTATCGTACTCCTCTTTTTTTAGGAGATTCCAGTCTTGTAGGTAATGTAGGTTGATTTGCTTTGTGTACTGTTGGCTTTTCTCTTTGCTTATAACGATTTGGCCTTTCTTTCCCAATATCAATAATTTCGTTATCTGATTTCTAAGTCCTTTCAGAAATGCCCTTTCTTTAAAACCAACCCTCCATTTCCTCGGGTCTGTTTCTTTACCCAATACTTTTGCTGCCATTCTTTGCATTTTTCCTGTTTCACCCTGATTTTCTGCATTAATTCTTTCTCTTTCCAATTCTTTCTGAATTATTTTCTCTACTTCTTCGTCTGAGCTAGGTATCTCAATAGTCTCAAGTTGAATTTGATTCCCATTAGAATCTGAGTTAATGACTTGTGCATTTTTATTTCCTAGACTATTTTCCAGAACTACTCTATCTTTTCCTAGAGCATGTCCTAGACTATCATAATCTAGGCTATCAGCATGTATTCCATTAACAGTATTTCCACCATTTCCTCCTGGCTTTGGAGACCCATGATTTTCAAAGAGGATATTCGTGTGATTCTCTCCTGAGCCTATGTGGATGTTAGTTGCATTCGAATTTTATATCTTAGGATCAGGGGAGCATGTGTTGGATTCACCCATTGCCCGATTAAGAGAGTTGGCCGGGCATGTACCAACTGTTGACAAAGAGGGAATTTCCCGTACTACTGAAGCTACGATGTTTGCAAAAGTCATATTTAAAGTACACATAGGTTTGAAATTGATTTCCTGATGTACTCTAGTCTTGACCGAGAGATCGATGAGTAGATTTAGTAGATTTTGCGAAAAGACGACCCTTCCGACCGAGAGATGAAATCACGACGCACAAGGAACACGGATCGCACAAATCGCACAGATGGCACAGTTCGCACGACAATGAATGGTGCGTGATTTCCTAGCGACTGCGATCGAGGGTTTCTTCAACGACGATTACGACCGCAACGACATTTTGCGGCACACACGGCACGCTGATCGCAAAGTTCGCACTTCACCTAGGGTTTTGCCATCAAGATAATTCTTTAGTTTTTTTACTAAAACAGAGTTTCCAAATACTTAAAACTCACACTTGATGGATTTTCAAATATTATTCTGTATCACTAAAAAAATATATTAAATCACAAATAAACTCAAACAAAATTAACTATTAATCAAACCCAATATAAACTCAATATTAAGTAAGATTTTAAATATTAAGTTCAATAGTAAAATCATATAAATCCTAACACTTAAAAATGTAGTTTATGTTTAAAAGTTTTTTTACATTTATAAAGATAACTAAATTTATCTATAGTATTGTTATATTAGGAGATTTTGAATACTTTAAAAAACAAAAAAATAATGTTTGAAAATAATTAAGTTCTTTATTTCAAATGGTTAGTTGATTTAACTACTTCCAATGAATTCTTATACCATTAACTATTATTCTAAGAAATTAGTTATCATAAAAAAAATTAACTAAAAATAAAATAAAACTGAAAAAATAATAATTTGGTTATTTTTATCCTAATTTGTATTTTTTTCTCTAGTTTATAAAACATTAAAAAAAGATTTTCTTTAAATTAAAAAAAATATATATTTAAACATAATTTTTAAAATTATATCAATTTATTACAAATTATATCAATTATTAATATTTAATTATAAAGACTTCAAAATAATTACACAAATATTTAAAAAATAGCATTCTTTATAGAAAAAAAAATTAAAAAATTATTAAATATAATATAATAAAATTAATAATGAAAAGATAATCTTTGAAAATAGTCGTGTTTCTGTATATCTTTATATTATATTATTATTATTATTTACATAATTTTAAAATATATCTCATTTCACAAAAAAATATTTGTTATTCATATATCTATATCTATATATATATTTCATTTTTTATTTCCATAGGTTTTTTTTTATTTCATATTTTAAAATAATATTAAATATATATACTAAACGTATTCATGACCAATCAATTTAGTATTTAAACAAAAAAAAATTTATTTATATCAGTATAATCAAAATGTTTCCTTAAAAAAATATATCAACAGTTAAATAATTAAAATTGGATCAAACATGTATTAAATCTTTTTAGACAAGTAATTTTTTTATAAATGTTCTTTTAATGATTACAAAAAAAAATCCAAACAATTTAGACTTTATGAGCTTTTGCTTATATAATTACTAGAACTTTATATATTAATTGCTACCACCTATATTTGAAATTTACAATGAATTCCCTAATTTTTTATTACAAAAGCTTTAAATTTGTTGGTGATTAATTATTAAAAATAAATATTTTTAATTAATTATTTCTTATCTTTTTTTTTGTGTGTTCATTTTTAAATTTAATATTTAATCTTCTCACGTGATATCTCGGTCGGACGCCAGGACTCCTCGGTTGGATGTAGAGGATCCTCGGTCGGACCGAGATTCGTTGGTCGACCGTTAAGGACATCAAACTCCAAGTTTGATGATATTGATTAGAACTTCTATTCTTTAATCGAGGGTATGAGAAGCTTTGTCTAGTCCCAATGATAATTTATAATGTTATTTTGATGCATCATTCGATTAGGATGATGTTTCATTTGATTGGAATAGTATATGTACAAAAATTGGGATTTCAATTTTCAGGTTTCAATAGATTATAAGAAGTTGAGCAATGATTTCCTTATACTGAATATAATCAAATGGAATAAAAACAAGAACATTGTGTATGACTATTAACCAATTGATTAGGATTCTGATCATTGGTTTCGTCTTGGATGAGGAGGGCTATTTATAACCTCCCTATGTCGGTTGAATGACCAAGTAGATTAAATTTCAGACAAAACGTCATTAATAAATTTTGTTCGTTTTTCATCCAACTTGATAGTTCAGGTCATGATTGAGCCTATAATCGTAAGTGAAATGATTATACTCTGCTTGGACGAGATTTCAATGCTCATCTGATGGTTGTGTACTCTGCTGCAAACGTTTCTCTTGCCTTCAGCTGCATTGGATCACAACCCTTTTCCAGCAAAAGAGTTTATTTGAAATTGATTTTTCAACTCCTTTTGGCTTAATTTTTAACCTACATAATAATTGTAATAAATATATTATTTATTTTGCCTACTTATTTCATTTTTTACATATTTCGGGATTTTATAAATAATTAACTTGGTATTAGGATCGGGATCGCCGATAGGGGATTGGGGTCCGGCTAAAGGAGATTGCTTACAACACACACACCGATTGGCACTAATCTAGTTAAGAATTAACATTGGTCTTAACACTACACAGGCTGTCACAAACTCTTTAACCAAGTTCAAGGGCATAAATATTTGTTTAAGCCTGAAACAACACACATGAATCGGTTAAAGAAGAGAATGGAGAAGGATCAGTATAATGAAAAGAAACTTGTTCGGTTGGTTTGGTGACCGAAAATAAATGAAGAATACAAGACACAAATTTTATGGATGTTCGGAGATAAAGCTCTTATGTCACCCCTTCTTCTCAAACAATGAGAAGGATATTCACTAAGGAATATTCAACCACACACTACAATACACGGTCGAGTCTTATTCACTACTCGATGTTCACTTTACAACACTCACACAATATTGTAATACACTTTTACAAACAGGGCACCGTCCCAGTTTATTTTGTCACCGTGAATGATTCCGGCCATCATCTCGAATTTGGACCGAATGAGATTGTCGAAATTACCTCTTTTTCCTTGGATGGACTTACCGACGATGTCAAGTAGCATTCGGTATTCGAATTTCAAGGTGCTTTTCTTTCCAGTGAACTCTATCGGTTCATCTGAGATGGAGATCTTCTTCTGAATCTTCAACGCTTCTTCTTCCGATAAATCGGTTAGAAAGTCACATCCTTCTGTTGGAAGACGAAGGGCCTCTACGAACACCTCCTCCGTTATCTGAAAATTTTTACTTCCCACAATTGCATGGATAACCATTTTCTTCAGTTTGGCATTCTCGAAGAACACCTTAACTTCATCTTGATGCACGACGAATGGACCTCCAAGGAAGAACTTCAGCCCCGAGTTCTTGATCAGATCCATCAGCCTTCGAACCTCCTTCATTCCGTTTTGTTGAATCTCCTCGAAATCAACCTGAATGATATGAACAAAGAGTGCACTATCACGTCCCATAATAAAAATATGGAAAAACTTAGAGGATTTCAGAGATGAAATCGGAGAGGAAAAGAAATTTCTTAGAGAGATAAAGCGTTGTAACTAAAATAATGTTCACGATCTCTTTATATAGATGATCGGTTGTGGCAGTTATGTAACCGAACCGTCACATCCTTTCAGTAAAAAGACGCCAATTTTCCCTCCAAAAGTTACTGCGGTAAGTTTTTTACTATAAAAGCCAGCGGTAAATGCAGATGATAAATAGTGGGTGGTAAAGTTATTTGATGGTAAGTTTAAAGCGATAATTTTGAATTTGAACCGAATTAAATTAAGCCGAATTTAAATAATGCACGTTCATTTAAGTAAAACATTTTTTTAAAAAATAAATGCAAACATAGTCCGGTTAGATAGAACAACCGGTCGTACATCAAAATGACTGGCTGTAAATTAGAATCTTAAGGCCTATATTGTATTATCAGAATCCATTTTTCCACCGATTCTTCAGTTAGAATGTTGGCGGACTAACCGGGGTTCCCGGTTCAAAATCTAAAAATGGGATGGTAGAGCGAATGTACTGGCTAATATGAGGCGCATAGCCGACCCTTCTTCTAGGGAATTCGATCATCTTTTTCAAGTTGTTGAAGATAAGAGAGGCCCAGTTGATGGGCATTTCGCAGGCTATGGAAACCATCATTTCATACACCTGTCGAGTGTAGTACTGATTCGTCATATGTCCCAAGATGGATCGTTGAATGATGTCGTGAAAGATCTCAAAAGAAGGGGCAAGATCAGATTTGAGACCGTGACAATTGACCGAATTGGAAGTGTTAGAGAAGAAGTAAGAAAATTCTTTATGTGCCGGTATGGAAAGTGAGGGAAAATCCGAAAATCCTTCGGATGGTAAATCGAAGAGTTCGGCAAATTATTCTTCCGAGATCAGGAAGGGTAATTGTTGCACAAAGACGATAATCCTTCCATCTTCCAAAATAATGGAATGATCGAAGAAATCGATTACTTCCGAATCCAAAATGGAGTTGGATCCTTACTAGAACTTCCGCAGACCAGAGTTGACTAGAAGTTCAAAGATGATTCCTCTTGTTCTAGAGGTTAGAACATTTTCGAAATCAATGATTAGAGATGATCGAAGGTTTGGGTTCATCTTGAGAGCTTTGAGAGAAAGAAGTTTAAATCTAGAGACCATAGAAAATGGAATCATATATCATAAATATGAGAAAACTCTAAAAGATGTTCTTTATTTTATATGTTAACAGTGGGAGGAGGAAGAAAGGTATTCGGGTACCAAAGTTGAAGATGAAGGATTTGCCATATTAGTAAATCTAGACTTCGTTGTGGAGTTCTGATACCATATAGGATTTTTTTTACTGTATTATTCAACTATCTATTTAATATTTACATTTTTTTTTGAAGATTGAATAGTATGAAAATGCATTTATTTCCTATGCATTGACAAGATCTATAGTACAATATCATATGTAGTGTAGAATCAGATCTTCAGCTCTTTATTAGAGAATTTTTGATTTGTTATTCATGAATTTTTCTAGTCAATTAAATTCAATTTGAATTATAAAACATATTAATCCAATATTATGAATCATTAATATAATTATATATTAATAATAACCGTCTTAACTTAATAAAAAAATTTCAATTTTAAAAAGAATAAATAGAAATAAAATACAATTTTAAAATACATTCTTAACCACCGGTTGAGTGAGAGTCGAGGTGGGGAAGATCGGTTATTCCTTTATCCCATCATGCATTAAGATTGCAACATTTTACAGTTCGTCTGCACAGGTTTGTACACGAATACGTGAGTTATACCGAGTACTCAGTAAATTATAGACCACTTCAAATCTTCGTTTTCGAGCAGAAAAGAAGAAAGTCATCAGGTAGGTAAGCACGATTGATGTAGTCCAACCACTCTCGTACTGAATAATTGACTTCCAGAGGTCTTCTTCCCCAACCAACGCTTTGTGCTACGATATATCATGGAAATTCTTTGAAAGACAAGAATAAAATAATTTTTTGTGGTGAAACAAAATATCACTCATTTCTCGCTCAAATAGATTCTTCTTTTTGGTTTCCAGCTTGAGCCCATTGTCCAAGATCATCCCTAGCTAATCTTTTCCTATTTAGGGCTTTCGCTTCGCACCTATTACTTGTTTTCCTGATCAATAAAGCTAAATCTTTGTAAACGATTAGAAATCAAATAGGATCCAAGTAGTAATTATATATATATTTTGGGTCAGCAGCACTTCTTGAGGCATGCTCCCTTTTGAGCAGAAGCTAAAAACGGATGAATCGCCAACTGAACAACTTCCCCTTAATAAATCTTCCTATTCCACCAGTACCATATCTTTCAGCACGTGAGGCCAAAGCCTTTGCTTCCGCCTTCCCTTCAACATTAATGTCGATCTAGCTGAGGCGATGGAATAGGTTCATCATCATTGTCAACAATAGGACGTAGTTTTTCTATAAGTCGTCTCCTGGAGAAATATAGTTCAGAACATAAGCAATCTAGTCAAAGAAGTACTTCCATAAGTGGAAGGGGAGGCCGGGATAAATCCTTCCACATGTCCTTGATCTGGTGCCTGCGACATCACTTCTTGAGGCGCGCTCCCTCTTGAGCAGAAGCTAAAAACGGAAGAACCGCTTCAATGTTAGGGGTGTTCCAGAAATGTCTGCGATGGAGTAAATATCTCTACGAACGAATGGATCGGATCGACTTGGAAAATGGAAAGATTTTTACAAGTTATCCATTTAGTCACCACTTTGTGGAAAATCATTCGGTATGAATCTGTTAGATACATGTTCATTCATGGCTTTTATTTTTGATTGATCTCCCTTTCTCATTCGACCTAAGGCAAAAGAGTGCAACATTACTGGGATTATAATAATAACCTGGCTTATTAGACACTTTGGTGTCTTCTAACTCTTTATTAATAAGCTTACATGCATGAATGAATCTTTTGAGAAAGCATTCTCTCCGCCCGCCCTTTATTTATTTAGAAGGCTATCTCGCCGTATATCTTTGTGCTTTGCATGGAAAGACTCTCGCAAGCGATCAACACTGCTGTGGAACAAGATCAAGATCCCTTAAATATAATAAATTAGAATCACGTATGCTCAGTGATTATTGTATACGCAATAATCTAAGTCAAGTGCGTTAAAGGCCGTAGCTCGCTAAAGTCGATCGGGCATTCATATAGTTGACAAGGTCCTCCCATTGTCGACCTCTTCACCTTCCACCGTCTCTGCGCTTAATTACAAGTGTCTGGCATTTGTTGTTAATAATATTTATTTTTCCGTGTAATTACAATGGGAATCAAGGCTGTAAGGCGGAGCGAATCAGAAAGATTGCCTCAGTTCGGATTGTTCTCTACAATAAGGGAACATGAAGTTGCCAGAAAAACATTGAGGCTAATCGTCCACGTCCTATTTTTTAGAAGGATGAGTGCATTAACCTATTTTCACTCCTCCAGTTCGATTATTATATAATTCTTGTTTAAGGGTAAGGGCGGCACCCCGTTTTTCTGAGTGCCACCTTCACAATAATAAAGCATCATTGCCCCTTTTCTAGTAGCACTAGCATTTTTTAGACCGTATGGTTGTATAGTAGTATGTACCGAATTTTGTTCTAAAGAACTTTCTACCCAGCAATGGATAGTTCAGATACTTGTGAACCTGCCAAATGACGTGAGAATCCAGATAGACTGAACTCAATTGAAAGACGGGGCGCTGGCGTGCCCCCACCAAAACATAGAAAATAAGTACCTTTCTTACCCCCCATCGAAGGGCGAAGTAACCAGGTTTTGGAGAAAGCCGACCGAATAGGAATCAATCGACATGGTGGTGGTTTGAATGTCTTCTCAATCTATTCTTTCAGGCCTACTTCAATCATTATAGTGACTTCTCCAACTTAAGCTAACCCGTCAATTTGGGATCCAATTCGAGATTTTCCTTGGGAAGTATCGGGAAGAAATTGGAATGTAATAATATCGATTCATACAGAAGGATCTTCCCCACCTCGAAACTCACTCAACCGGTGGTTAAGCTTCCCAAAACAGCGAGAGAGCGGGAAAAGCTACACTCCGGGAGCCCTCCTCAACCTCGTAAAAAGACAAAGGAAAAGCACCTATCCAGGAGAAATAGGAGGCCGAGTCAGAAGAGGGAGGTCAATTTATCTTCATTCACATGTTTTTATCAGTTTGTTTGTTTAACTCAGAACCCTTGAACCTTGAAGCTTGAACTCATTTGAAAGAAGGAGCGCTGTTTTCATCCATATAAAAATATCGTATCAAAGCAACTTTTACGCCCAAAACTAAATTCCCATGTCTTTTTGCGACAATTTATGTCGGATGCATTGATAAAGAATTTTTTGAGAGATCTGGAGGCTTCTAGTATTATAGTTCCCTGCTGCTCTGCTAGTTGGGGAGTTTAATGCTATTTTGTCGCCCAACGAAAGGGTGCTCAGCTAATCTCGGAATATTCCCTCCAGATAGTAATGAGGTGGGTGGGAAGGATAGATTCCAACTCAAAAGTGCAATGCACTAAAGCCGCCATGTCTTAAACATGAATAAAGCTTCACTTCTCCCCCGCCACCCTTAGATCAGACCGCCCGTTATGCATTGCATGAAAGAACCTTTATTTTGTTCGTATGACTTCTCTTTTGCCTTAGGTCGAATGAGATAGGGGACGAGTTGAAGGCATAATGAATGGAGGGTTCCTACCCGGTTGTGGTCCACCATGTTAGCTATTTTCTTTCACTCATATAACTATTTGGTTTAGTTTATCAATTTAAATGTTGAATAAAAAAAGATATTGAATTTACTTAACTTCTTTCCTAGATACTAGAAAGAAATAAGATAAAAGTGAAGTTTAAGTACTATAATGCGCTTCTCCATGAGTATTAGGTAACCATGTATGTAGAGGTATAATCGGTGATATGACAGCAAAAGCAATCAAAAAACTGTTGGAGCTGCTGAGCATAACGAATCGAAGCCGAAGACGATAAGCGAAGGCGGGTCTTAATTCAATAGTAGCGGATTCTGCATATGCACCTTCCATGAAAAGCCCGTCTTTTTTGGCCTAAAATCCAATCTTAATTCTAAAACGGAAGTGAGCACATGTGATTTAACAGCTTTTTCAACCTCCCCGAGGTAAGGAAGTCATGTAACCACTAGCCCTTTTACATACTATTGCTTGAACCAGGTTCCGAACCATGAACCTGAATAGAAGAGCTTGCCCCACCCATGAGTAAATATTTCATAGTAGCCTCATTAGACCATACATCTTTCTTGCTCGACCATATCGCCAAAAAGATACAAAATAGATGAAAATTTTCTCCTATTTTACTTGCACTTTGAAGCTTGTTTTCCTTAATTGCTTTCTACTTTTTTTGGATTCTCACATTTTTTGGCTCCTTCCCAGCCGTTCGCTTCTGGCAACTAACTTTGACCGTAAGGGCTCTCGTACCATGCCTATGAATCTCTTACTCCATTTCTTCCCTGATCACTAGAAGGTGAGATCTAAGTGATTATAGCAAGGATATTCTACAATGACACACACATACATGTATATATATAAGGATATAAAGAGAGAGAAAAGGTTTTCCAGCTATATATTTATCTATCCAAATAAGCCTTTAATCTCGTTTATCTAATCTCTATAGTGTTGATGTGCTGCTATAAATTGATGGGTGTCAAAATTGTAAGAGATCTTAGGTTCTAACTTGATCATAAGAGAATTTGTTGATGTTGCACCCATGAAGTATGGAAAGTGCCAAACATTGGGAACTATCCAGGAAAGAGCTTTTTTTTACTAAAAAGATATTCCAATCAAAGACGAGTACTAAACAGAATAGAATAGGGCGAGAAGGTATAAATATCCATGATATTACCATTTTCTTCCGGAATTTAATTTGTATGCTTAGTTATTTGTACATCTAACAAAAGGAGACTCATGATCTGATAAGCACTTGCAGAGGCATCTTGTGTAATAGGAATTTTACAAGGAGCAGTAGTACCGCCGCCTTTGATACATAGTACCTTGCTTATGAACTGATAGGGGTTAGTACCATCAACAAAAAACTGTATGAGACTTTTATCCGACGAATTAAAGTTCATTTCCTCTTCAAGATACCATTTAGGGACTAAGACACGGCCCAGAATCCCGCGGGGGCAACAGTGGGGAATCTTGGACAATGGGAGACAAAATATGTTGTGATTTTTATTTGTGATGAAGTGTTCCGTAAATAGTTGAACAGTTTTGAAAGCATTGAATGTCTTCATTTATTGAAAAGATTTATTCGTTATGAGATATCTTGTCAATATTCCCAAATTGAATGCTTTATGACACTTGAACAAAATATTCCTTTTTCAAAAATGTATCTTGGGAAAGTATGACGTAGTTTGTCCGACCTACATTGACCGGTCAAGATTTTTGAAAAATGGTTAAGTGTAGTATTTGTTTTTAAAATATTTGTTTTAAACTTGAGAAGCTGTAGCTTCTCCCTAAGAATGTGCCAAGTTAGAGGTTTAGCATTGTAATAATTTGAACCGAATCTTTAAGAGCGGATTTCATAAAAACCGATAGACTATATAACCGAAAAACCAACAAAATAGATGAATCCTAGAACTAATAATGGGATGGACCAATAGCCAAAGTTTTTCTGGCTTTTGCTTTGTCCAACTGGTGTAGGCGTGATTGGATTCTATCCTTTGTCAGTAGCTAGTTTGGGTAGAGGGTGGCACTTGGGCCGAGATAGACGTTGATGTCAAAGAACATACCGCATAGCTGGGAAGCATATCCGGTTTGTTCTTTGTTGGAGATGATCATCTTCATGAGATTGTTGAATATGATCCGGGACTAATTCACCGAAGTACCTTCGGTGATGGCAACCATCATTTCAAAGATTTTCTGGTTCTATTGTTGAGTGTTTGTCTTGGCAAGAACATTTTTATTCAGGATTTAACTCAGGATTTGGAACTCGTTTTGAAGAGAGCTCTTGGGTCCCCAAATATTGATCGAAGTCATAGAAGTAGAAAAATGATGGTGCATCTCATTAATGACCATTGGAGAGAAGGTGAGATCGGTAAAATCTTCAGTGGGTAAACTGCAACTTAGTGCAAGATCTATCTCACTAAAGAAGATAGTTTTACCGTGAACTTGAGCGAGGTTAATATCCCCCTAAATGACCTTGGCGGTTCTGAAAAATTTATTTACTACATTGTAGTCAATGACGTACCAGTCCTCCAAGAATTTTCATAGACCGGATCCTTCTAGAGATCGAAATAGACATTGAATTTCAACGTCTTCAGATTGAGAGACTGATTCGAAGTCGACGAGAAGAACTTTGTTTGCAAGAAAGCAAGGCATTTTTCTTGATAATTTTCTTAAGTATGATTGAAAGTATGATTTAAGGTGACAAGGGATGTGGTATTTAAACAGCCATGGATGAGTTATCATATATAGTAGTTTTATACTTTTAGTTAGACATACTTGTTATTTCAAAGAGAGGCAATGATGAGAATTAGATCTTTGTTATATTTTTAAAACTTACTGTTTTGGGTGGAGTGTTGGTCTTTCTTTTAATAGTGATAGACATGTGTCTTCACGTTGTTTGAGATATAGACTCTTTTATTTTTCACAGGATTATTTTCAAACATACATGACAAACATTGTCCAACTGTCCCATGAGAAAGATGTGTTTGAAAACATCCAGAAGCATTTAAGGCAAAAGTTGACTACTATCAATAAGTCCTAAAATATTTCTAAAACAAGAGAACTTAGCTTCAGGTAGTTGCTTTGTGAAGATATAAGCTACTTGCTGATCGGTCGAGACGTATTCCAGCCGGATGTGCTTCTACTGCACATGCTCTCGGATAAAATGATACCTGATATCAATATGTTTTATTCTTGAGTTCAACACCGGATTATCTTGTGTTATCACAAAAGATCGGAGATTCCTCAGCAATTATTTCGAAATCCCTCAGTTGCAGTTGGATCTAGAGGAGTTGAGCACAACAGCTGCCGACCACAAGATACTCCACCTATATGGTTGAAGTAGCAACCGAAGTTTAGGATTTGATGGCAATGACCCATACCAGTCATGTATAAAGTTAAACCCAGAAACAGACAAGCTTAAGGCTATAAGCTTTGCCAAAAGGAGCTTAACTGAAAATAGAACTGATCCACGTTGTGTTGACTTAACCTTAAAGGATGAGATTACTTATGTTCCGTCAACTATTAACTGGATGAAACTTAGGGTGGAAGCAGCCAGCAAGTCTGACATATTAAAACCTGACAAGAAGTGAAGGAGTTTTAGACAAAAACCATCTTGTAAGGTTAACAGTTCAGCTGCTAGAAGAAGACGTCTGTTAAGCCTAAATCATACGCATCGATCACAACGCAACATGGGAAATCCATAAAAATTATTAAATTATGGATTCCCAAGGTACTAATAAGCCATGGACCAAAGAAAAATGGGTACCAAATTCGTTATTGTCTTTGAATTCAAGTAAAATAGGAAAACAGCTTGGAAGAGTCTAATGGCATCTGGACAACCGGCTTCTCGGACATACATATGACAATCAACAGCCTGAAGTGGTTGAAATCTTCTTGAAGCCACTTCTCGAGTCTAAGTTTTCTTACCTTAGAAATATTTTTAGGATTGTTAGATTACGATAATGTCTAGATTATATTTAAATCATGAACTCACCTTGTTTTGATAATTTAGTTTAAATAATCAAAAAAGGGAAAATTGTTGGGTTAAGATTTTTAATGTTTAATCTAGTTTTTTATAATTTAGTTTAAATAATCAAAAAAGGAGAAATTGTTGGGTTAAGATTTCTAATGTTTAAACTGATTTTGATAATTTAACTTAAATAGTCAAAAAAGGAGAAATTGTTGGGTTAAGATTTTTAATTGATTTAAAATAACTTAACAATTTTGATTTGATGATTGATGAAATGGTTTTTGATAATAAATGGATAAAACTATGTTCAATAATTGTTAGTCATATCAAATATATAAATATATATTTAGATATGAACATAGTCTGTGGTGTAGTGGTAAGAACACCTGCCTGTCATGCGGGTGTCCTGGGTTCAAATTTCAACAGACGAATAATTAATAATTGGAATTTTGTTAATTTGCAATCACAACTCAAATTCAACGCGCGCGAGCAGACGTCTCAATATCAACGCATGTGGTTAGACAGGGGCGTCTAATGCAAGATTAGATTGGTTCGTCTAACGCGTAGTTAGACGTCGAAGTCTAATAGACGGGGGCGTCTATGCGTGTGATTAGATGGGGAGTCTAATGCGTGGTTAGATAGGGGCATCTAAGAGGATGGACGTCGAAGATCTAAGCAGATGAACGGCCAAAATGTGACGTCTGAAGGCAGATGAGCTTCTGGACAGCTGGCAGCAGAGTCCTCTAGGCAGTTGGAAGTAGAGATCAACAAATGAACAACTGCCACGTACACCTTAATTCAATTTGCTTGTACTGCACTGTACTACCACACACTCAAGAATCTTTTCCTATTGTACTACCTAGTACATCATGAATAGTACATCCAATAAAAAGAGGACATGTGTCCAAAATAAGGATTTGACCGTTGAAGCTTTTCAAGAATAAATTGTTGCCTAAAGACAACGGACTTATTGTTGGCTGAATATATAAGAAAGAATCTGAAGCTCCCTCTTCAAGATTGAATTACCAGATTTTTGAATCAACTTACTCTCTCTAGATATTTTATTCTCAAGTGTATTTTGTAAATCACTACGTGAAGTTGAGAGATAAGTTACTGGACTATTTGATTGTCATTAATAGTGTGTTATAAGTTGAACAAAGGTTGTTTTGTTCAACATAGAGTTAGATAGATTAGTGAGTTGTATTCGTCTCAAAGTATCTAGTGATATCCTACCAGTTGTTGGAAGAAGGGGTGACGTAGGAGAGTTTGCTCCGAACATTCATAAATAACTCGCTGTGTTCTTTACTTTATGTTATCCAATCCTCATTGGTTCAAAGCTTTTAATTCGACGAACATTTCTACACTTGAATCTGTTTCAAGAGTTTGAAGGATTTGCGAAGAATAGAAACAGATTTTAACTTCTAACAGAGTTAAAATCGAACTGAAGTGTATAAGCTATTATCAATAGTCAGACCCCCGTCTCTATTTATTACACCGATCATATCAATTGGTATTAGAGCCTTGTTTTCTATTCTCAAGCACCAAAAGAATCTGAATCATATCTATGAATGTCATCAACAATGTTCTCGTGTTCTCATAGGAAAACGATGTCGTGTGGAAGGAGAGAGTTCACGCTCATCTATTTGCCATAGATGATGACATGTGGTTTATCATCATCGAAGGTCCAATAAAGATTGAGAAGGCTAGATCTGAGTGGACTAGTGAAGATAAAATAAAGAACAACCTCGACAACATAGCAAAAGACATCCTCTACAAGAAATTGGATGATAACATATTACACAAGATCATCACATGCCCCACTGCCAAAGATATTTGGGAGAAGTTGACTAAACTGTGTAAGGGCAACGAGCAAACCAAAGAAAACAGACTCATGGTTGCCACACAACAGTTCAATTACTTCAAGATGCGTCCTAGAGAGACGATGACTGATTTTGATGAAAGATTCAATATGGTTACAACTTCTCTATCCACTCTGGGCAAGAGTTACATCAACAGAGAGGTTGCGATCAAGGTCATGCGTGCTATGCCTAGAGAGTGGGATATCAAGACGATGACGATGAGGGAATCTAAAGACCTCAACAAGATGGAGCTCTATGATTTGTTAGTCGATTTGAAGGCCTACGAGTTTGAAATAAAATTTAGGAATGAAGAGGAGCACCCCACATCCACCATCATAACAAAGGCATTGGTGGTCGTTGAGGAGCCATCTACTGCCACTGATATGAAGGCTGCTGCTAAGAAAATTAGCAGCGATGACATGGCTCTTTTCATGAAGAAAATCTGCAAATTCATGAAGAATAGACACCTTAAGGCGGAAAACAGCAAGCCAAAGCGAGATGAGAAAAAGAAAGATAAGAACAAAAAAGAGCTGGGGACTCTCATGGCGGCTGAAAGCAAAGCCAAGTGGGCCGACAGCGACTTAGATGATTCATCATCCAACGTTAGTGATGATGAAGAGGTCAATTGCTTCATTGAAAGAGAAGAAGAAAACTCTGAAGAATCTGAGGTATGTGATTTCTCTCCAGAAGAGTTTACAAGAGATGAATTAGTGGCTGCACACAATGACATGGTCATTGAGTACAAGAAACTGTCAGACTCTTTTGATGAACTAAATTTGAAAAACAGATCTGACAACTCTTCTTCATCTCAAAACAATGATTCTGAAGTTTTTGAAAACAAAATGGTTGAGCTCTGATCTTAGAACGAGAAGCTCAAGGAAAAGGTTCAAACTCTATCTTCATAAAACAATCGGTTAAACTATATTCTCAGTTCATAGACAAGGACTGGAGAAGCTGTCAAATATTAGATTAGTCTGTTGAAACATGATAGATCCAAATCCGGTTTAGGATTTGATAGCAATGACCAGTCCCGTATAAAGTTAAACCCATAAACAGACAAGATTAAGGCTATAAGATTAGTCAAAGGGAGCTTAACTGAGAATGGAACTGATCCAAGCTGTGTTGACTTAACCTTAAAGGATGAGATTACTTATGTTCCGTCAACTATTAACTGGCTGAAACTTAGGATGGAAGCAGCCATCAAGTCTGACATATTAAAACCTGACAAGAAGTGAAGGAGTTTTAGAAAAAAACCATCTTCTAAGGTTAACAGTTCAGCTGCTAGAAGGAAGACGTCTGCTAAGCCTAAGTCATACGCATCGATCACAACGCAACATGGGAAATCCATAAAAATAATTAATGTATGGATTCCCAAGGTACTAATAAGCCATGGACCCAAAGAAAAATGGGTACCAGATTTGTTATTGTCTTTGAATTCAAGTAAAATAGGAAAACAGCTTGGAAGAGTCAAATGGCATCAGGACAGCTGGCTGCTCGGACATGGCATATGACAATCAACAGCCTGAAGTGGTTGAAATCTTCTTGAAGCCAGTTCCCGAGTCTAAGTTTTCTTACCTTAGAAATATTTTTAGGATTGTTAGATTACGATAATGTCTAGATTATATTTAAATCATGAACTCACCTTGTTTTGATAATTTAGTTTAAATAATCAAAAAGGGAAAAATTGTTGGGTTAAGATTTTTAACGTTTAAACTAGTTTTGATAATTTAGTTTAAATAATCAAAAAAAGAGAAATTGTTAGGTTAAGATTTTTAATGTTTAAACTGATTTTGATAATTTAGCTTAAATAGTCGAAAAGGGAGAAATTATTGGGTTAAGATTTTTAATTGATTTAAAATAACTTAAGAATTTTGATTTGATGATTGATCAAATGGTTTTTGATAATAAATGGATAAAACTATGTTCAATAATTGTATGTCATATCAAATATATAAATATATATTTAGATATCAACATAGTCTGTGGTGTAGTGGTAAGTACACATGCCTGTCATGCGGGTGACCTGGGTTCAAATCTCAACAGACGAATAATTAATAATTGGAATTTTGTTAATTTGCAGTCACAACTCATATTCAACGCGCACGAGCAGACGTCTCAATGTCAACGCATGTGGTTAGACAGGGGCGTCTAATGCAAGGTTAGACGGGGTTGTCTAACACGTAATTAGACGTCGAAGTTTAATAGACAGGGGCGTCTAACGCGTGGTTAGACGTCAGAGTCTAATAGATGGGGCGTCTATGCGTGATTAGTTGGGGAGTCTAATAGATGGAGCGTCTAATGCGTGGTTAGATGAGGGCATCTAAGAGGATGGACATCTAAGATCTAACTAGATGAACAACCAAGATGTGACGTCTGAAGGTAGATGAGCTTCAAGACAGTTGGCAGTAGAGTCCTCCAGGCAGCTGACAATAGAGCTCAACAAATGAACAACTACCCACCTTCATTCAAATTGCATGCACTACACTGTACTACCACGATCTTAAGAATCTTTTCCTGCTGTACTACCTAGTACCTCATGAATAGTACATCCAACAGAAAGAGGACATGTGTCCAAAAGAAGGAATTAACCATTGAAGATTTACAAGAATAAATTACTGCCTAAAGACAACGGACAAATTGTTGGCTGAATAAATAAGACAGAAGCTGAAACTCTCTCTTCAAGATTGAATTACCAGATTTCTACAAGTTTGATTTCTTAAGTTTGATTTCTTGAATCAACTTACTCTCTCTCTAGATATTTTATTCTCAAGTTTATTTTGTAAATCACTGCGTGAAGTTGAGAGATAAGTTACTGGACTATTTGATAGTCATTAACAGTGTGTTGTAAGTTGAACAAAGGTTATTTTGTTCATCAGAGAGTTAGCTAGATCTGTGAGTTGTATTCATCTCAAAGTATCTAGTGATATCCTTCCGGTTGTTGGAAGAAGGGGTGACGTAATAGAGTTTGCTCCGTACATCCATAAACAACTCGTTGTGTTCTTTACTTTCTGTCATTCAATTTTCATTAGTTCAAAGCTTCAAATCCGACAAAAATTTCTGCACTTGAATCTGCTTCAAGAGTTTGAAGGGTTTGCGAAGAATAGAAACAGATTTTAACTTCTAATAGAATTAAAATCGAACAGAAGTGTATAAGCTGTTATCAATAGTCAGACCCCATCTCTATTGATTACACTGATCCTATCATTCTTCTATTCATTACAAATCTTCACAAACTCTTGAACAATTTAAAGTGCAGAACAGTTTGTTGGATTTAAAGCGTCAAACAGATGAAACCAACATATGAAAAGTAAAGAACACATGGAGTTTTGTGGATGTTCGGAGAAAAAACTCTTACATCACCCTTCTTCCTTAATGGGAAGGATATCAATTAGAAGACTTTGATTTGGTACAGCGACTACACAAACCTAGTCAGAAAACACATGACTTAATAACTGTCTTCTTCTTAACTTCTAGCTAACTCTCTGTTGAACAGAAGAATCTCTACTCAACTTACAACACTGAAATTTCACACATAAAAGATAGTAGATGAATTATAGAGTAATCACACAGACAAACATAATGTAATTCGCACTTGAGCTTGAGAGATTAGATAATTAGAAAGTAAGAGCGAATGAATGACCGAGAATGCCTAAGTAACTTATACAACTAAGAGAGGGATTCATCCGTTGTCCTTGGGTATCTATTTATAGTTGAAAAGCTCCAATGGTCAAATATTCTTTGTGGACAGTGTCCTCCTTTCGTATGACGGCCTCCAATAGTACGAGAATACCTTAGAGCATGTGCATTGGGTTCGTGGTTGTACCAGATTGATAAGGTGCCTAATATTCTATAAGATTGTTTTGTAGTGGATAATATGACATAGAAAGGCAATTTGAATAACAATAGTGTACTTGGCAGTTGTTCATTCGTTGTTTGAGCTGATTTGTCAGACCGTTGAGAACGAGAACTATAGATGAGCTGAGTACGAGATTAGACGCTCCTTCAGATGTCTGATGAAGTCGAACAATGTCTAATTACCCCTCTTCTTTAGACCGCGTCTAAGAAGGTTAGACGATGTTTAACTGCGCTTCTTCTTTAGACCACGTCTAAGAAGGTTAGACAACGTCTAACTGTGTTTCTTCATTAGAGTGCGTCTAAGAAGGAGTTAGACGACGTCTAACTATGCTTCTTCTTTATAACGCATCTAAGAAGGTTAGACGACGTCTAACTGCGCTTCTTCTTTAGACCACGTCTAAGAAGGAGTTATACGATGTCTAACTACGCTACTTCTTTAGACCGCGTCTAAGAAGGTTAGACGACATCTAACTGCGCTTCTTGTTTAGACCGTGTCTAAGAAGGTTTGATGATGTCTAACTTCGCTTCTTCTTTAGACCACGTCTAAGAAGGTTAGACGATGTGTAACTGCGCTTCTTCTTTAGACCGCGTCTAAGAAGGTTAGATGACATCTAACTGTGCTTCTTCTTTAGACCGTGTCTAAAAAGGTTAGATGACGTCTAACTACGCTTCTTCTTTAGACCGCGTCTAAGAAGGTTAGACTACGTCTAACTGCGCTTCTTCTTTAGACCGCGTCTAAGAAGGTTAGATGACGTCTAACTTCATTTCTTCTTTAGATCGCGTCTAAAAAGGAGTTAGACGACGTTTACTAACGCACTCTTTAAATCACGTCTAAAGGAGTTAGACGACGTTCGAATAGACAAACTTCTTTTATATTTGTACCTGCACAAAAGTAAATTACCCAACTTAGTTTTTTTCAAGTCACAACTTAGTTTTATTATATCACATCATTAAAATTATTTCGTACTTATTCTCTTAAATTCATCAATTATTTCTCTTTTAATTAATCTTTCTCTTTTCTTTATTTAATTTAATCTAACAAACTATAATTTTAAAAAACATGGATTTAGATTTCATATTCAAAGCTTCTATGATGTTCATGTTTTGGTTGTGTTAAACTAAGTTCATCATTTCAAAGCTAATTGAATGAGAATTAGAAATTGAAATGGCCTAATTCAAAAGATCCCAAATTTTGACCTAAAAATGATTTTTAGAAATTGATCTTTGTAAAGATCGATTGATCGTGATTAGGGTTAGGACTTTTGTTACCCATAATCATATGAATCATATTCAACTTACAGATCATGATTCTATGATCTGTATCAACAGTTATAGCTTTTGCAATTCTTGACCAATTCAAGAACACTTAGTCCTTAACAACCGAGTTCTGTAGGACCAGGTCTACGAAACAGGACCGGTGATCTTTGTTCTAGACCGACACCAAGGATTGGTGTGCTTGAGTTAGGACTGAGATTAAGGATCATTTTTCTTGAGTTAGGACCGAAATCGAAGACTGATTTTCTTAAATAGTGACCGAGAAATCTAGTCGAGGTTTCAAACCTCGGACTGAGAGGTCTAACCTAGGATCGAGCCTCTTAAACCCTATGACCAAGCAATCCGAGTTCGGGACCGAGCCTCTCAAACTTAGGACCGAGCCCTCCTGATCCACAGACCCACTCTCCGGAGTCCTTGTGTAGGCCACTTGGTCTAGACGAAGCCTGTCTGAGCTCAAATTGACAAAATCGGACCTAGACCCTAGGACTCCGGTCTTATGGCCCATTTGGCTCCACTTTTCAAAATCCAATTTTTTTTTTGTAATTTTGGAACCCTAATTCATTTTCAAATGATCTCAAAAGTTCAGAAAATGATATTTAAATATGTTCGGCATATTTTCTGAGCAAATATTTTATCTAAGGCCTTATTTTGAGTTTATTTTTAAATTTTAAGACTTTTATGATATTATAAGGGTTTTTACTCAGTTTTCTATCAACGCAATCGCATATATGCTCTTTTAAATTATTTTGTATAATTATTTGCGTAATCTAAACCTATCCCTGTTTAAGACCACAAACTACTAATTAAAAAAATGTTACAAATAAATGTTGTCATTGTCAAACTTTGTTATTTTAAAATAAAATCGACATTTGACGGGTACAGTGGTAATAGCGTGAAAGTCCTTTCCCGAGCATAACCAAAAACTTAACCACTTATAGAGACTCTAGTATAAAGTACGTTTATACACGTATCTTTTACTGATTTTTCTAAAAATATTTGTCGACTATATTTTCAAATAATTAATCTTTTAAATTAGTTATGTTTAAGTAATTTAAACTTGGCTTTGGCTAAATTATTATTTGACCCCAGATTATTTAAATTTGAATAAAGTTGATTATTTTTATAATTAATTTTTATGGCTCCCTGGTATTTTTAAAATCTTTTTAAATAATATTTTATTTTAAAACAAAGATTTCATGATACGCAAACCATGGTTGAAATGGATCAAACATCGAGCCACCCACGATGTTCCCCGTATTACCATGTGTTGCAACGACACGCGCTAAACTACTAGGGAGGGATTCCTAGGGGTTACAACTTTCTTGACGACTCTACTAGGGATATTTATCTTTTAATATAAAAATAAAAATAAAACAGTAAAAAACTCAGTCCATATAAGTTTATATTTATAACATTTAAAGGACCTTCACAATAGTCCACCTTACAGGGTTTATCACCCTAAAAAGTATGGCTCTATCCTTATAAATGCTAGAAAACCCCAAAATGAGTATATCACCCAGGATTATGTGAAGAAGTACCATATCAGAATTATGTATGTCTATGAATTACGTGAAACCCGATAATACCGGTCTATGACCGAGATATTTTGTGATAGAATAAACTAGGAACTCAGAATGGATCCCCCTTTCAGCTTTGATACATATTCTAGGATGCGACCTGAGCGACGGTGAGGAGAGATTACAACCTAAATCTCGAAAGAACCTTAGCACACAAAATTTGGTTACTTACTCTACCGTTATTTGACGTGTCCAAACAACAAAGCCTCGACAAAATCAAACTTGTACGTGGTTATTTATTATACATTAATACATCTATAATAGATATAATAAACATCTCTAAGCATATTTGCTTTTATCAAAATCAAACGACATGTTTTCAAATTGATCACAGAATGTCTCTTCTAGAGATCGATGATCTCTTCCTCTAGAGCCACCAATTCCACAAAAGGAAATAGTACTATCGAGTCTACGGTCTCAATACCGCGCTCAAATTCACCCACTTACGAATCGATCATAACTTCATGATGGAGATATAACAAAAATAGGACATAGTATATAGGTCCTTCATGTTAGGAAAATGCCAGATCTGTCCGACCATCCATGAATTCAAGACCATTATGATGATCGATAACAAGAACATCAGCAGGCTCAAACCTTACAACGAATCCATGTCCCTCTAATGTCTATTCAATGAAGAATTCGGGTATACAAACACCATGGCTGATAAGATTTTGGCAAAAACCTACACGGACCTTCCATGATGGGTAAACTTGGCCACTAAGACCGGAAAAATTCCACTAAATTTCACTACCTCCATGCTCACTATGACAATCATGATGGCTCACATTCTAATTGCCCCAACAAGCATCCATGAGCCATCCTCCAAAATACTAGAAGTATCTTACCATAGATAGGATTATCGAATACAATAACTTTGTCAACTACCTTGAGCTGTGAAATGATGTAGTCAAGATGGACATCCCGAAAGATAAGAAGAATTATACCGACTAAATCTTCGAGGAATTCTGACATCAGCAAGAGGAGGAAGCCGAAGTGAAGGTTCTGTCACATCTACCTACTACAATTGAACTCGCTCCCCCTGAAGAGGAGCTCTAAGTTTTACCCCTTTTGTATAAACGCCAAAAGTTAGAAAGTCTAATATAATCATCAAGTGAACTCCGAAATTTTAAAATATGTATTATCGAAAGTTCTTTTAAAAGCAAGTATATAAAACCTTATGAGATGTTTACTCTAAGTCATGTTATTTGGAATACCTCCCCTTATCTCCTATCGTAGTCATCAACAATGTCCCCTAGATTGATAACATTCTAGTATTATCTTAGGAGAAACACTCATGGGTTTGAACAGCTCATGTGGATCTTCTACCATGAGTAAAAGGGGCTCACCCTTAATTATTTATATTTATCTTCTTAAAAAACTCAAGCGTCTACCGCCAGTTCTTTCTAATGGCATCATATCCCCTTCTATCCAACACCAAAGAATAAGGAAATTATGCATGAACTCCTGGTACAAACCAATGATAAAAATTTGGGATTTCTTTCCATGGTACCCCATAAAACATGACTTTCATGACATATGAAAAGCCAATGATTATGCTCATGGGCTTGGAATGGGTCATTTATTACTATACACATGGCCTGTTCAAGTCTTCCGGCTATAATATATCAAAGTTTCCTTTGTGGTGGACAAACCTATTGACCGTAAGACTTATGCAGGCTATCTCGGGAAATGGCACAACAATTTCCAAATAAATATCTAGTCAAAACGAACAAATACCTAAATCACATTAATGACAATATGAGAGATTTCAGGAAATGGAAGCGGAAGAACATACTAGTATCGAAGCAAACTATGTTTGGACTTAAAATTTTTTACTTTTCAAAGACTTTTTCCCCTTTAAATTCTTTCGTAAAATATAATTAAAAGAGTCTCTTTGTAATAACCCTAAACCCCAACTCTATGTTTGTCTCAATCGAATCATGAAAGAGATCCTTCCTCTCTAAGATTCATATCATTATATATTTGCATTTGTACTTTAGTCACATCTACAAAATCATTATCTCTTTCTCTTCGCTAATCGCAATCGTAGTCTACTGCAACAAGCCAGTACAACCCCTCGAAGAAGAGATTGAAGAACATGACGTTTTGTTTGTCATTAAATGGCCGAAGGAACTACAAAAGCTGATAAGGATATGGTATCTCCGATTGAGTTTTCTGAAATGAAGGTCACTCTACAACAAGTAACGGAATATCTAGAAAATATTAATAAACTTAATTACCAAGCCTGTTATACATGTTTAGGAACAAATATCTTCATCACGAAAGGCAAAACAAAATGTTCCACATGTCATCCCACTAATCAGGATTTACCTTCAAAGTCGTGGTAGCATGGATGAACCATTTCTCTATGAGGAACCTCCTGAAGATGGTCATAACAGGTCAGCGAGAACCCATCCAGAAGCTACTGATGACACCAATTCCCAAGAAGGCACAAACCCTACGAAATACAGGGTCCAAATGGCCCAATTAAATGTCAATCAGGTCAAGTTCCAAGATCAGCTAAATTAGTTAATCAAAGGTAGCATAAATGAAAACCATGATTGGAAAAATACTAAGAAAACTTTCGTGCAAACAATATACATAGGCAAAAGTCACCCTTTCGCTTTCTTCTAGATCTATATAATGCCAATTACACTTTTATACATAGGAGAACCAACAATCATTTATTTATTTCCCAAATATTTAAATGATAAAACTTTGCATTGGTATCACCAAAAGAAGAAATTTAACTTCAAACTATCGATGAACTCCTTTTAGCCGTCATAAAACGTTTAAGAATGCATCTCATCTTAGAACGACATGAGAAGAAGCTCAAATATGTGAAACAAGACTAGAACGAGAACTTCTCGGTTTTCATTGAAAGATGGAAAGTTTTTGCTGAGGAAATCGATTCTCTACTTAGTGAACAAAGACAAATCAATATGATTTTGGATAATGTTAACGACCTATATTCTACTGGATTCGCCGTCAAGACTTTCTAAAACATGAAAAAACTCCTCAAGACGGGTAATAACCTTGACGAAGCCTTTAAATAGGTAAGAAATGATGGTAAATCCTTAAAGACGTATGTTGTTCCTCCATATCCTTATAGAAAGAACAAAATCGAAGTTCACCATGTCTTAGCTGTTTCGCAAGTTTTGGCCTCGCCTAAGCTTAGTCCAAGCAAACTAGTGTTGGCTAAAACAAATGTCCCGATAACATCCAAACCGCCAATACCATGTGTCCCAAGACCTCCCAGAACTTTTGATAATCTGGGTATGACTCTGAGTCAAGCATTTACTCTTCTCTAATAAAGGAATCTAATCAAACCTTTAACTCCTATAGAATGTAAAGAGTTCCTCGAGAAATTTGAAAATCCATGGTGTGTATACCATCAAATGAAAGGTCACTCTACTGAAAATTATAGTGCCTTAAGCATTAGTGTCAAGATCTGATCGATCAAAAGATTATTCTTAAACCTGAAATCGAGAAAAAGTCGTTACCCAATCATCAAGTGAACATGATATCCGTGGATGAACCTATTGACGGTCTTGAAGTTAATATGTTCAATCCATGACCTAAAAAGGAAGATCAAAGAATTCCATCTCCACCAATACTGTCTCGAAATTGGTGGATTCCTAATAATCCTACAATTGATTCTCCAAGAAGAGGTGTGATAAATGTCTTAGCAACCGGAAATGGATCTGACTTTCAACACAGTTTTATAAAAACTACTGCGGATAACCTTCATGGGTTATCTAATAACTCAAGGAGAGAAAATGAGCAAGACCTCAAAAGCCAATCAATAGTCTTCTCACTCAACTTAAGAAGACAAATACCAATATTTCCATTTAGAAAATCCTGATGTAATCTATCGAACACATGTAGGTCGTGTTGAATGAGATAAGAAAGGCTAGTATACCAACCAACACAACTGTTGAGGAGTTGGTCGAAAACATTTTTGCCATTCCGCGAATCAACATGATTGATTTCGAAGACAAAGATCTACTTTCTCAAGACAAAACTAATGATAAGGCACTTACATCTCTATAAAGATGGCAAATAAAGTCATTCCGATGACTATAATCGATAATAGGTCACACTTAACCTATGTCCATGGAAGACTCTCCAAGAAATCGACTTTTCTACTAATAAATTCTTCCTTCGGACCCGTGTGTTCGAGGCTTTGATAATTCTCGTCGAGAAATCATGGGTTTCTTCCAAACAACAATTTATGTAGTCGATACACCTTTTGAGGTAGAATTATATGTAATCAATATGCGACCATCATACAACATAATCTTAGGACAAACTTGGTTGTATCAGGTTAAGGCTCTAACGTCTACCCTACATCAGAAAATATAGTTTATGGCTAACGCTAAACTTATCACCATAGAAGGTAGAAATACGTCACTACCATCGTCAGTTCAACACATTCTAGTAACCTAAAAGTTGAATTTAGTGGATTTGATATCTGTCCTATATTTAGGAAAGACCAAGATTCATCTCACATTCCTAAGTTTATTCCATACAGTTTCATTTCCATACGCCTCATGCAAAAAATGGGATAGTTCCCTGAAATGGGTCTATGACCAAATGGTAAATGCATGCTTTCTTTTCCTTAGCCTTATTACGACTTAGATAACAATATTGTATATACTCCGATAGGGTATGAAAGTTCTTGAAAAGGTAAAATATCTAAATAATATATACATATTCCTCCAACCCTAAATAAACAATTGTGCGAGAAAGTGAAACCACATTGTGTTTTGATTTCCCCGAGCAATTCTTCAATCAAGTTTTACAAACTCGCACTCTAAGTTTCAAAATCTTTTTAGATTGTTCTTTTAAACCTAATTCATCAATTAATATGATTAGGTAAATGACTACTTATTAGCACGAAACTCTGGAAAAAAATTGGTAAGAGATAATCCCTCTCTATTGGAGCAAGACTTGGGTGATGAAGGCTCTTGTAAGATAAACTTCACAAACATACCAACAACTGATAAAGCTCATGTAATCAACTTGAGATTTGATGATGAAGATACTCTTCCTTTGGATTATAATAAAATGTTTTTTTGTTGTAATAAATAAAAACGTTTGTAATGAAAATCTTAATAGGATGTCCTCTTCTCTTTGTAATAAAGTGTTCAATAAAATAACAAAGTACATTTTCGAATATATGTCATATGATGATGTTTCTTTTCTATCTAATATTAATTTTGAAATGAAAAACTTTTTGGAACATGAGGACAAAATTGTTTCCACAATTAAAAAAACAATCAAAATAAACCTTAATACGACTGACGATCCTCAAATTGTATTATTTGGACAAAACCTTAGTGATGATGAACGTCATGAAATGATAGAATTGTTGAAAATCAATAAAGATGTGTTTTACTAGTCTTACAAGAATGTGCGTGGAGTAAATCCTGCAATCGTTTGACATCATATTCCCATCTATCCAGAGGCTAAACTTGTCAAATAAAAGTTAAGACGAATGAAATCTAAAGTTGTAGCCAAGATTAAAGAGAAAGTTCAAAAATAGTTGAAAGAAATATTCCTCGAAATGTGGTTTCTGTCTTAAAAAAAGACCTAAGGATGTGTGTGTAGACAACTACGATATGAATAAAGCCAGCCCTAAGGATAGTTTTCCTTTACCCCATATCGATATTTTGGTCGATCATGCTGTTGGTAATCAGGTGTTGTCCTTCATAGATGGATTTTTAGGATATAACTAGATCTTTATCACCAATAAGACAAAGAGATGACTACCTTTATCATAGAGGTATGCGCGTTCCATTTCAGACTTATGCTCTTCGGTCTAAAAAATATTGGGGCTACTTACCAAAGAGTAGTTACTATGATCCTGCATGAAATGATCCACAAGGAAGTAGAAGTCTACATTGATGACATGATTGTGAAATCTAAAGATCTCCAGGGTCATATTCCCAACTTAGACAAGTTCTTGTAAAGAATTAGAAAATATTAACTCCGAATAAACCCGAAAAAGTGTGCATTCAAAGTCAACACTTGTAAATATGAGGATTTCTTATTACCCAACAAGGAATAGAAATCGATCCATCTAAAATGGAGGCAATTACATCTATTCCTACTCCTCAAAATGAAAGAGAAGTATGGGGCTTTCACGACAAAATCCACTTCATTAGTCGGTTCATTAGAACACTGATTGTCACATGTGATCCTCTTTCTAAGCTTCTGAAAAAGGATAATAATTTCATTGGGATGAAACATGTCAACATGCTGTTTACAAAATTACAGATTATCTAAAGTCACCACAAGTTCTTATGCCACCAAGACCCAATATTCCCTTAATTCTCTACCTCATAGTGACAAACTAAGTATGAGTAGCCTATTGGCTCAAACAATGAGAATAAACTCGAAATCACCGTTTACTAACTGAGCAAGAGAATGACTAGAGAATTGAGTTATTCGACACCCGAAAAATTGTGTTGGGCACTTGTATGGTTCAACAAAAGACTGAGACATTATATGCAAGCCCACCCTATCAAGCTAGTATCCAAGTTGGATCCAATCTATTATTTGTTTCAGCGAACGGTACTATCCTCCCGACACGCTAAATGGATGACGTTGATTTCTGAATTTGATATAACATATATGGTTTAGAAATCTGTAAAAGAAAGCATTGTCGCAGACTTCGTAGCTGATAAACCCATCACCATCGAGCCTTCTTATGAACTCGATTTTTCGGATGACACGTGAAAGTTAATGTATGTTGGAGCTTCATTTAAACATGGTTATGGAATTGGAATTCTAAAATCTCAGGTGTCTCATCTCTATTAAGTTTGAATATTATGTAGCCAACAATGAGGTTGAGTATGAAGGATGTCTCTCAAGTCTCAAAATCGCATACGAAAGAGGAGCAATTAAACTAGACGTAGTTGGCGACTCTTACTTGGTTATATCCCAGTTTAACAGAACATGACAAGTACGAGGGGAAAATCTTAAACCCTATCATACTTTCCTACTCTAGTTTATCAAAAAGTTCCATCACGTGTCTTTTGCACACGAGCCAACAAGCTAAAATCACTTTGCCGATGCTTTAGCTACGCTTGAAGCCATGACCCATAACCTTGTTGGAATAAATGTCAAACCTCTAAAAATCTGTTAGAAATAGAAACCCAATTTCGAAGTTGGAGTGGTAGCCTCCATTCAAGTGCCCACCTAACAATAGTTCGTTATCCTCCAAAATTACATCGAGTATTAAGAATATCTGTCCCATTTTTGAGCTAAAGAACAAACAAAACTATCCCAATATTCCACTAACTATTCTTGGATAACAAACCAGCTAAACAAATTATCTTTTGATTGTCAAAACATGCTCTGCGTCATTGGTCCTGAAGAACGACGGATCATAAAGGAGGTACATGCAAGAGTATGTGGTCCACACATGATTGAACTAGTCCTTACCAAGAATGTACTCTGTCTAAAGTATTATTGGCAAAATATGGAGCATGAATGTGTCAGTTATGTAAAGAGTTTTCACCAATGTTAAATATATGCTAATCTAAAGCATACTTCAACATCTTTGTTGTACAATATGACATACCATGTCCCGTTTCTACATGAGCATTAAAGTCATTGGTAAAATTTATTCCCATGTGACAAATTGGCACGAGTTCATTCTTGTAGTCATCAACTATTTCTATTAATGTGTCGAGACAACATACTACAAGATTCTGAAATCTACGCAGTGGCAAAATTCATTTGTATCCCGCGGTAAGAGACAGAATGGAGGTAATTTTTATTTTCTCTTACAGAATCAGCTGCTATTGCATACCTTGTTACAAGATATGTAGCGGAGGAATTCGTCTAGTCACATGGAGTTGTTATTATTGTAAGTTCCCCGTTCCAAACATTTCCTGAAAGTAGACGACAAGTTTTAAATCTTAATGCAGGAAAGGAAATCTTTTTTTTTAGTCTTTTTAGCCACATCGCGTATAAAGGGAATCGAACCCCCTCTGCTGCTGCGGGAGGCGGATGGAGAATGTCCTACTTAGATCCAGAAACTTGTTAGGAGTAGGTTTTGGCTTGCCCCTTGGTTATTATTAGTAAGATAGGTTTGGAACCTTTTACTAACCCCTTGTCAGAATGGGCGGGCACTTCTAACAAAGCCAAGCCCAGTTCTCGCCGATTGGCGCTGGTAGTTTGCTTCCAAGCCTTGTCAACTATGATAATGTTGGCCATGGCCCGAAGGAGCCTTAAGTACTTGTACAATGCTCAGGTCAAGGTTTTGGGCAACGAGTGGGAGGGAGCCTTGACTTTCTATGTTATTAGTAAAATGCGAGCAACAACTAACACTATTAATACCATCGCTAGATACAAAGTACGTCATGCCCTTATTTCAGATAATTGAAGACGCTTCCAGGGAAGGTTTTATCCTTGCTCAAAGAGTTCAAAATTGAACATCACAAATCTTCGCCATATCGACCCCAAACTAACGGTGCAGGTCGAAGCGACTAACAAGAATGTGATTAAGATCATCAAGAAAATGACCAGTACATACAAGGATCGGCATGAAAAGTTATCATTTTCCGTATGGGGATATCGTATGACTATTCGAGCATCAATAAAGAAACTCCATATTCTCTAGTATACAGTATGAATGATGTACAAACTTTCGAGATTAAAATCCTTAAACTAAGAGTTCTTTCGGAATCTCACTTCATTGAAGAAGACTAGGTAAAATCTTGATATTATTAGTTAACGTTGATGGAACACCATAGGTTGAATGCATTATGCAAAACCCAAACTTACCAGAAACAAATTGATGATATCTTTAATAGAAAGGTCAAGCCAAGGAACCTAAATGAATGTGACTTGGTGCTTAAGCGAACACGAGAATAGTTAGACCCTAGAGGCAAGTTTCGACCACGATGGGAAGGACCCTACCTAATTAAGAAAATTCTCTATAGAGGTGTAGTTCGCCTTTATAAAGTTGAAGGTGAAGAGTTTATTGCTCCAAGCAATCTATACGCACTAAAATGATATTATGTATAATATCGGTTTGTGCGTATGACGTCTCAATCTAGCTTTACCAGAATTATGACGGTTCTGAACTGGCACTACCAGGATTAAGATGGGTTTAGTCCCCAGCCTTGAATAGACTACTCGACGTCTAGTTTTGTATAATAACATCATCAAAATAAGAACTACGTGAAACCTGATTCTTCTAAAAGAATAAAAAAAATATGTCAAAGATAAAAAAAGGAATATGCGTAGGTAGCCTATATATAGGTCCAGTCTCAATAAAAAATAGTTCTATCTGACTTAAAGTCTAAAGACAGTGGGAACCTTGGTTTTTTCCACACAACCGGTGACAAGAATTTTAGAGAATAAGTAGGGGAAAAAGCTAAGAGTTTCTTTATTAATCTAATAGTGATTAACCTCCCAAATATGACCACAGTTCCCATAATTATTTAACTAATGGATATCCTTAATAAGATCATTTTCATGCTACACGATTATCCAAAAAATTAACACTACATGGAAGGATTTTTAAAGATAACCAGAATAAATCCTCAAATGACAAGCCAAAGCCGCAATCTGAGCATGGACATCTCATTCCCCTTTGTATAAGAGAACAAAAAGAGATATCTTCAAGGATTCAAAACAATAAATATAAAAAATTGCTATGTTCTTTTTGGTGAAATCACCATTTATACTCACTCGGGTGGTTGTCCCGATGACTATCACAAGACTAAATCGTATCGTTTCTCCCTGATATACCCCAAAAACCCAAAAATATATAACACTCCCGTGTAGTTTGAGGAGTTGAAATCACCGTTTATGCTTATTCGGGCGCCTATCCTAATGGCTATTACAAGAGCCAAATGTATCTATTCCTCTAGATATACCCAAGGGCCAGACATAAAAAGAGAAAGAAAGAAAAAAATTCCCAAAACCAGAAAGTTGAAGCCCTATCTACAACTATCCTAGGAATAAACGAACTTTCGAAGGATTGCGGCCCAAGACCAAAGCAACCAAAAATATATCTAAACGAGACCCCCATATTTCAGTCACCTTCCTTGCGAATTAAGAATTTGGATAATCGTTTGCATAAGATGAAATTTATCATCTATATTTTAGCATAAAAGAAAAGGGGAACTCAAGATCTTTAAGCGAGGTAATCTCTATTAATTAAAGAATGCTTGTATCTAAGCCCCGAACATGTTTCGATTCCAACTTTTCATGATTCGTGAATGGGATCAAGTTTTTATTTTTTATTTTTTCAAACATTATAGGAAATAGAATTGGGAACAGTTAATTCTCCGGAAGTAACAAAATATCGAGACATTAGTCAATGTTTTACCCAGTTGTGAAAGTCACTTCGTAGAAAAAAAAAGAGAAAAATTTCCTATTAAAATATTCCCTAAGTTGATAAGATCGGTGGAACCAACAGAGACAGGGGTCTAGCTATTGATCACAACTTCGTACAAAAACAGTTTGATAAAAATCATGTTAGGGATTTATATCACTTTCTATTCTTCACAAACCCTTGCAAACTCTTGAACGATTCAAGTGCGGAAATATTTGCTCAGGTTTGAAACTAAGAACCAATGAAGGAGAAGATGACGGAATGTAAATGACACAAAGAGATGTTTATAGATGTTCGGAGCAAAACTCTCCTACATCACTCCTTCTTCCAACCACCGAAAGGATTTACTATACTTCTCTTAGAATTAAATACAGTTGCACGGCTAGCTCACCGTTGAACAGAATAGACTCTATTCAACTTATAATATATTGAAGAATATCACTCAGTTAGACAATACGTTAACTCTCTCTCTCTCTTGATGTAGACACAGTAAAGCAAGAAAGCAATTCGTGAGATTGTAAATTCAGTAGTCCGTTAGTGTATCATCTTATATATTCGCGTGTATATTCGTCCGTTGTCCGAGGATCCTTAAATAGAGAGCTGGTACCAACGGTAAAATCTTCTATAATGACACGTGGCGAGCACCCATTGGAAATCCTCCATAGTACACAGGAGTAGCAGACTCTGTGCATAAAGATCATGGACGTACCAATCTAGTAGTGCGCATAATATTCTTCTAGGATTTTCCTGCAAGAAAGAAGTAGTGGGAAGAATATTTTCTTACGTGGAATTAATTCATTGGATGTAACTTGATGTCGTACTGATCTACACGGAATAGTGGAGCAGGAGCATCGTACAACTAGTTGATCGTGGGTAGTCAGATGCTAGCTTCAAGCAACTGGTTAAGCATGGCATTAGACGTGCTCCAATTAGACTGAAAAATCTAATGTAGTTAGACGCCTCCGTCTAATGGCAGGATCCATTAGACCACGAGGTCTAATGGAATTAGACGACACGTCTAATTACGGTTCCCTTCAGACTAATCTGAAGGAGTTAGACTGCACGTTTAACTCTCATCTATTAGACTGCACGTCTAACTACGTATCTGTTACACTGCACGTCTAACTACATATCTATTAGACTGCACGTCTAACCACGCCTATTAGACTACACGTCTAACTCTCATTTGTTAGACTGCACGTCTAACTACGTATCTGTTAGACTGCATGTCTAACTACAAGTCCCTTCAGACTAATCTGAAGGAGTTAGACTACACGTCTAACTTTCATCTGTTAGACTACACGTCTAACTACGCATCTATTAGACTACACGTCTAACTACGCCTGTTAGACTGCACGTCTAACTACGCCTGTTAGACTACACGTCTAACTACGTCTGTTAGACTGCACGTCTAACTACGTCTGTTAGACTGCATGTCTAATTATATATATGTTAGACTGCACGTCTAATTAGGAGTCCCTACTGACTAATCTGAAGGAGTTAGACTGCACATCTAACTCTCATCTGTTAGACTGCACGTCTAACAACGTATCTATTAAACTGCACGTCTAACTACGTATCTGTTAGACTGCAAGTCTAACTACGCCTGTTAGACTACATGTCTAACTACGTATCTGTTAGACTACACGTCTAAATACGAGTCCCTTCAGACTAATTTGAAGGAGTTAGACTACACGTCTAACTCTCATCTGTTAGACTGCACGTCTAACTATGAGTCCCTTAAGACTAATCTGAAGGAGTTAGACTGCACGTCTAACTTAATGTGTCTAATAACCAGTAAGTCTAATGAACCTCATTCACACTAAGTCTAATTTATCACATTTTAATGCACCTGCACCAAAAATAATTAGAAATCTTAGTTTAAGTTTTACACAAACTCATCATCAAAATTTCGTTAGTCAAAGTGATTTGACCCTTAGTCAAAATAATTTGACCCAATAATTTCCCCCTTTTTGATGATGATGTTAAAACTTTGCACAATTAAAAGATTAGAATATTCAATAATGTAGTATATGGTAATAAACTGTTCATATTTCATAGAAAATAAAAACTTAACTTGAAACATCAGGATCATTTTTCAAAAGAAAATTCATAAACACATTTCAAATACATCAACATGTTTTTCTTCCAAAAACATACAAGGATTTTCCCTTCCCCTTATGTATAAGTCTAATATTTTTCCTTTTCTTTCCCCTTTTTAACATCATTCGGGAAGGGAATCTACGGCTAACTCTAGGGCTAAGGTTAGAGTTGAGTTATATACATCCTTATTTCGTTTCTTTGACCTGAGCGTACCCACCCAATGAACATAGTCGACAACCTTTGGACCGTTCAAGACTTTAAAAGGATTGCCTAAAACCTATTGCCAGGTTCAGTAAGGAGACAACAAAGGAGTGCGCTAAGGGGAGCGTCGTATCCAAAGGTCTTCTTCCGAGAGGAAATCATTTTAACTAGATTGATGAAAAGGAATTTCGACCAGTTGATGGCTACACCTCTTGTGATTGCCACCATTATTTCAAAGACTTTCGTACAATAGATGTAGGAAGAGTCCTTCGCAAGAATGGATTTGGAGATAATATCGTTGAGTAGGCAAAACTCAACCTTCAGATAGTTAATCTTTCTCTGAGGCTCAACAGAAAGGAGTTGCCCTTCAAAGACTTAATCTGAGAAGACGAGAGTCATTTCAGACAGAATTACATTGGAGGAAGAAGGAAACTCATAGATTCCTTCGGTTGGATGTCTGAAGAACATGTCGAATGTTTCTTTAGAGAAACAAATATTCTTGCCAAGTACATTCGCACGAATGTATTGGTTTTGATAACAGACAGTGGTTTCAAACAATTCACGAACTGCTTGTTCGTGAAAGATGCAGTGAGGACGAAGAAATTTCTTAAGCCTAGAAGCTTTCAATGATTCAAACATTTGAACCATTTCTGGAAACATAAGAGTTGAAACGGACTTGAAGTCTATTTGCAGGGATTTTGGAGAGAAAGAAGTCATTTTAGCAAGATGAACACAAGATCTTAGCGATTTGAATTCTAGAGAGAGAATCAAATGTTCAGGAGTACTCAACCATTTGAGTGACACCATTCATTAAATACAAGATAGCTAACGTGAGACACTTGACTTTAATGATTATACCAATCGTCAAAATTTTCAAAAACCTATTCCCAAGGTACACGACTATCAATTAATATTAGTCATGAAAATGAACTATTAGTATTAGACGTATAGGGGAAAGCTATAAGAAATTTTAGTCACTCTTTAAACATTGAAATACACTTGTCTTCAATCTATTTTTGAGATGATTAAATTATTTTTGGAGGGAAAAAGTACATAGACAGATACAGTTGAAGATGACAGCTTTCCCAATAACTAGAAGATAAAAAAGTCTAAGTACACAAGTAGTTAGACGTTTAAACTACTTTCCAAATTGTTCACTTCTAATTGAGAAATGCGTCTATTATACGTAAATATCTAATCACGCTTGTCTTATAGACGGTCACACGTCAGTTAGACTTAAAACGTATAATTATGCATAAACACCACGTGCTAGACGTGTGTTCGGTTAGACGTGAGCTTCCAACTGCTCTTGTCTTTTAAACGTCTAACGTCTATTAGACGCATACGTCTAGCCGCACAAGTTAACTAACCAAGACATGAATCCCCAAAAGAAGATAAAAACTTCTTGGGTAGACGTACGTCTAAGTAGTCATGCTTCTTAAATTTCTGATCCATTGGACGTATTGAGACCTCTGTCCTCTTGTTTGTCCAGTTATATTTGAACAAATGTTCCCCCTCAGTTCATGCATATAATAAATCAATCAATATCAACAAGTCCTAAAATATTTCTAAAGTGAGAAAACATAGTCTCGGGTAGAGGCTTCGTGAAGATGTCTGCAGTTTCTTGATCTGTTGGGATGTATTCAAGACGAATCTACTTTTGATTAACATGCTCTCGGATAAAATGGTGTCTAATTTTGATGTGCTTTATCCGAGAGTGCAGAACTGGATTATAGGTGATTGCGATAGTACTTATGTTGTCGCAGAAAATTGGAGAATCTTCAGCTTCAATCCCATAGTCCTTAAGTTGTTGTTAAACCCACAAGAGTTGAGAACAACAACTACCAGCAGCAAGGTACTCTGCTTCAGCTGTAGACGTGGCAACCGACGTCCACTTCTTGATGAACTATGAGATAAGACAATCTCTAAGGAACTGGCAAGTTCCACTTGTGCTCTTTCTATCAAATTTGCACCCTACATAATCTGCATCAAAGAAACTATTCAAATTGAAACAGGAATCCTTCAGATACCACAGTCCTCATTTTGAGTTACCTTCAAATATTTCAGAATGTATTTAGCAGCAGTGATGTGAGAAAGTTTAGGATTAGCCTGGAATCTTCCACAGACACCAACAGCAAATTGGATATCTGGTCTACTGGTAGTAACATAGAGCAATGACCCAATAAAACCTCTATAGACTGTGAAATGTACACTTTGACCACCATCATCTTTGTCCAGTTTACTAGAGGAGCTAAATTGAGTAGCTGCAGCAGATAAATTCTCTATCCCAAACTTCTTCAATAACTCTTTGGTATACTTGGCCTGATTGATTAAGGTTCCTTTCTCTAGCTGACGAACTTGAAGACCAAGGAAGAAAGTTAATTCTCTCATCATGCTCATTTCAAATATGTCCTACATCAACTTGGCAAATTTCTCACACAATTTGGGGTTAGTTGATTCAAATATAATATCATCAACATATATTTGAACAAGAAGAATGTGAGAGTCTTTAGTGAATCTAAACAGTATTTTATCAACAGTTTCAATAACGAAATCATGATCAAACAGAAATTCAGTCAAAGTATCACACCAGGCTCTAGGAGCTTGTTTCAAACCATATAAAGCTTTGTCATGTTTAAAAAATGATTTGGTAATGTATGATCTACAAAACCAGGTGGTAGCTCAACATAGACATCTTCATTTAATTTACCATTTAAAAATGCACTTTTCACATCCATTTGAAAAACATTAAAATTTTTAAATGATGCATACGCCTGAAAGATTCTAATTGCCTTAAGTCTTGCTACAGGTGCAAAAGAATCATCAAAGTCGATACCTTCCTCCTGTCTGTATCCTTGAGCAACTAAATTGGCTTTGTTTATAATAACTAGACCATCTTCACTAAGTTTGTTTCTAAAGACCCATCTTGTTCCAATGACTGATTGATAAGTCAGTCTAGGAGTTTGATGTCACAATTTATTTCTCATAAATTAGTTTAACTCCTCCTACATATCATTGATCCAATCTGGATCAACCACTACTTCACCAATTTTTTTGGGTTTAATTTGAGAAATAGGCAGAATTGGCCATTTCATCCATTAATTGATGTCTTGTACTTCGAGGA
The DNA here is from genome assembly GCF_907164915.1 of Impatiens glandulifera. NCBI lineage: Eukaryota > Viridiplantae > Streptophyta > Magnoliopsida > Ericales > Balsaminaceae > Impatiens > Impatiens glandulifera. The sequence goes on from NC_061865.1 coordinate 32,502,343, forward strand.
GAGAAAGGATTTCCGATGATCAATTATGGTGAATGATTCTTGTTCCATTTGAAGTTGGATCTAAAGGGATTGTTCATCTGACCAAGTGACTCTGCGATGTCCGAACTCTCAACAGTTTGTTGAATATGAGTTTGTATGTCTAGTTGGATTTCAAATGGATCAGCCATAGGATCAGACAACGAAATCCGTTTATCTAGAGCTTCATCCTCACTTACAAACTCAAGACTCGTCGCTTCTAATCTGTTAGCAAGGTCGATGGGATCGATGGAGTTACTCTCAACAGACTCATCAAAGACTACATGAAGGTATTCTTCAACTGTTTGAGTTCTGTTGTTATATACTCTGTAAGCCTTACTTATTGAAGAATATGACAGCATGAATCTAGCATCTTCTTTAGCATCAAAAGCGGTCAGGTAAACCTTTCTATTGTTATGGATAAAACATTTACACCCGAATACTTTAAAGTATGAGACTTTTGGAATTCTTCTGAAATATAGTTCATAGGGAGTTTTATCAATATGTTTGTTAATTATTTATCGATTTTGTGTGTAGCAAGATGTGTTTATGGCTTCTGTCCAGAACCTTTGAGGTACGTCTGATTCAGCTAGCATAGATCTCGCTGCTTCTTTTAGAGTCCTCACACTTCTCTCAGCAATGCCATTTGGCTATGGAGTTCTGGCACTAGACAACTCGTGCCTAATCCCAGACTCCTCTAGATAAGAAGAAAGGTGTTTATTTGTGAACTCAGTTCCCTGATCACTTCTAATGCAAGGAATATTCAAAGATTTCTGATTCTACAATCTTTTAAAGATTTCAATCAAATTTTCAGCAGTTTTATCCTTTGATTGTAAAAATGTTACCCATGTAAATCGTGAGAAATCAACAATAACAATTAGGGCGAATTTCATTCCTCCTAGGCTCTTTACAGGAATTGGACCATACAGATCCATGTGTAACAGTTCTAAGCAGCGGCTAGATTGAGATTTACCTTTACTTTTAAACGATGATCTGCCCCGTTTGCCTAACTAGTAAGTAGGACTTACCTAGTCCTTAGAAAACTGAAGTTTAGGAAAACCGAATACTAAACTATTTCTGGTCATTCTTGGCAATCATGCACATATGATTAGATGCTTTGTTTTGCCAGTTTAAGTTATAAGAATTTCCTACTCTGCTTCCAGTTAATAAAGTATTACCATGTTGATCCTCAACAAGGCATACATGAGTTTAAAAATCAAGTGACAAACCGTTATCACATAATTGACTAATGTTAATCAAGTTATAGCACAAATTGTCAACAAGTAACACGTCATTAATGGTTAGATTGCCATGGATAATCTTACCCTTACCCATGGTTTTACCCTTCTTGTTGTCACCAAAAGTGATCTTAGGTCCAGAGCAATATGCTATATCAGTAAGAAGTCGTCTGTTTCCTGTCATAAGTCTGGAACATCCTCTATCAAGAACTCACATGTACCTACACATAATAATATTTAAAATCATTTGGTACCCACATTAAATTGGGTCCTCGGTCAATCAGTCCCTTACGAATCCATATTTGAGTTATTATGATGGATTTCCCATTTTGTGTTGTGATTAATGCGTATAATTTTGACATAGTAGACGCCTTCCTGCTAGCCTCTAATCCCTTGGTCTTTGAAGATAATTTTCTTTTAAAACTCCTTGACTTTGAGTCATGTTTAAGATTGTCAAACTTGCTGGCTGCATCTAACTTATTTTTCAGCCAGCTTACAGTCGACGGAATATAAGTGATTTCATTCTTCAAAGCTACCTCTTTATGAATTGGATCAGATTTAATATCATTTAAATTCCCTTTTACATAACTTATTGGCTTAAGCTTGTCAGTTACTGAGTTTGACTTTTTGTAGGACTGGTTTGGGTCATTGCCATTAAATCCTAAACCGGATCTATATCCAGAAGGTTTCAACAGACTAATTTGATATTTGACAGCTTCTCCAAACCTTGTCCAATCAGTAACAACATAGTTTAACCTTTTGTTTTCAGAAGAGAGTGTTTGGATCTGTTCCTTGAGCATCTCATTCTCGGATGAGATCTCTACTATTTTTTTTTCAAAAACATTTGATTCATAAATTTTGTGTGTGTTAGGATCAGGATTGCCGATAGGGTACTGGGGTCCGACTAACAGTTAATCACTTACAACACACACAAACCAATTGGCACTAATCCGGTTAGAGATTAGAACCGTTCTTAACACTGCACAAGTTGTCATAGACTCTTGAACCGAGTTCAAGGGCGTAAGTGTTTGTTTCAACTTGAAGCAACACACACGAATCGGTTAAAGAAGGTAGAGTAGAGAAATCAATTGGACTAAGGTAATTCGGTTAGATTGATAAGGTGATAATTCGGTTCGGTTGGAGTAATTAGTGATTCAGTTAGGTTGATAGTATAGCCGGAAAATAATGAAGAACACGAGACATAATTTGATGGATGTTCGGAGCAAACTCTCTTACGTCACCCCTTCTTCTCAAATAGTGAGAAGGATATTCACTAATAGAATATTACACACCACAATATGATCGAGTCTTATTTACTGCTCGATATACACTTTACAATACTCACACAGTATTGTAATACACTTTACAACTGTTTCACTTTTGATCAAGAAAACTATATGAACTCAAATGTTTTTCATGCTTGATCAGGTGAAAACTGGGTTGATAGCTCGCACGTTCGTTTTGTTTCTTCAATGCCCATCAAAATACAAACACATTTCCGGTAGTTACAGGAATCAGCTTTATGCTACATCAATACTTTATTTCTATTTTGGTGCAAGTGTGAGGTAAACCATTGATAGCAGTTGTCTACCAACACAAGTTCAGACTGTCAAGAGCGCCAAAAGACAAATTATCCTTGCTATATGCTCCTAGGAAATCATAATACAATTAATGTCATCTTGACTTATTATAATCAAAGTACAGACTCTTGGCAAAGGATATCCTATCCAATGTACTTCAGTGGACCTCAACCAATAAAGATGAAGAAAAATGTCTTATGAAGCAAAATGTATCCGTTGAAAAAGAAAAAGATATACGTTGACATATATCTATTTAAGAGAACAAAGCTCAACTAGATTAAACACCTCGGAACCTTGTTAAAAATTTATCTAAAATTTTAATCGGTTGTAACACACATCTTCCGAACAATTCTCTTAAGTTTCATTAAGCATTTTAAGTGTGTTAAAATATCCAAGTCTGTATTGCAATACTACATATTCTGTGTGAGTGGTGAACATTGTAAGTTGATAAAATCTGTTTCTGCTCAACAAGAGTATGTGCTAGGAGTTCGAAAGTAGTCAAGAACTAAGTCATGACTGTTCGACTGGGTTGTGTACGAGTGTTGTATTCAATCAAATCTTATAGTGGAGTAAGAACAAGAGTGTGTGCTAGGAGTTCGAAAGTAGTCAAAAGTGTATTACAATACTGTGTGAGTGTTGTAAAGTGAACATCGAGCAGTAAGTAAGACTCGATTGTATGTTGTATTGTGTTGTTGAATATTCCTTAGTGAATATCCTCCTCATTGTTTGAGAAGAAGAGGTGATATAGAAGTTTTATCTCCAAGCATCCATAAAACCGTTGTCTTGTGTTCTTTACTCATTTCCGGTCATATAAATAATTGAACCGGTTTCCCCTCATTCTAACTGATTCTTCTCTACTCCCTTTCTTTAACCGATCCGTGTGTGTTGCTTCAGGCTAAAATAAACATTTTCGCCCTTGAACTTGGTTCAAGAGTTTCCGCCCGTCTGACTGGTGTTAAGACTGGTGTTAATTCCTAACCAGATTAGAGCCAACCATTGTTCGTGTTTTAAGAGGTCTCCTTTAGCCGGATCACGATTCCCTATCGGCGATCCCGATCATAACAAACCCCATATCTATAGTCGATACTGGTCCTAACAAGTGGTATCAAAGCTAAATTTTCTATTCTCAAGCACCATCAGACTCCTGAATTATATCTACCATTATCAACATAATGCCAATGTTCTCTAAGGAAAACTATGATAACTGGAAGCTGAGAATGCAGTCACATTTGGCTACACTCGATAATGACATGTGGCATATATCACCGATGGCCCAATAAAGATTATGAATGACAGTTCCACTACTAACCCCGATGGTACTCTTGAGATGAAGGAGAAACCGAGGTCTGAGTGAACTATTGAAGACAAGAGGAAGAACAACCTCGACAACATGGTAAAAGATATTCTCTATAAGACACTAGACGATAACTTGTTTAGTAAGATCACCACTTGCACCTCTGCCAAAGAAATTTGGGAGCGGTTGGTCCAACTATGTTAGGGCAACGGGCAAACGAAAAAAAAAAATCAATGTTGCCACTCAACAGTTCAACAACATTAAGATGCGTCCTAGAGAGAAGATAACTAAATTCGATATAAGATTCAGTAAGATCATCATTGATCTCTTCAAACTGGGAAAGACTCACAACAATAGAGAGGTTGCAATCAATTTTTTTTGTGCTCTTCCTAGAGAATGAGATATAAAAACAATGGCCATAAGGGTGTCTAATGACTTCAACAAGATGGAACTGCATGATCTGTTCGCCGACCTGAAGGCCTACGAGTTTGAGATAAACTCTATAAACGAAGAGAATCCATCCACATAATCCGTCTCATCCAAGGCGTTGGTGACTGCTAAGGAACCACCAACCGATATATTTGATGTGAAGGCTGCTACTGAGCAGATCAACAACGATACCATGGCTCTCTTCGTAAAGAAATTCGGCAAATTTATGAAGAAGAACAATCCTAACTCAAACTCTTCAAATAATAATAATAATAATAATAATAGTAAGAGTGATTATAAAGCTAACTTGAAGTATTTCAACTATGAGAAATTAGTACACTTCAAGGTTGAATACAGAAAGTCGAAGCGGGATGACAAGAGGAAGGATGATAAGAAGAACGAGGAGAAGAAGACTCTTATGGTTGCTGCAAGCAAAGTAGGATGGGCCGAAAGCGATTCGGGTGACTCTTCATCCAACGACAGTGATGATGAAGTTGTTACTTACTTCATGGCAAACAACAGATCTAAGGTATTTGACTTCACCTAGAAGAATTACAAGAGATGACTTAACTGCTGTAATCAATGACATGGTCATTGAGTACAAGAAGTTGTCAGACTCTTTCAATGAGATAAGATTGAAAAATGAAACTTATAACATCTCTTCATTTCAAACATCCAAACCGAAAGATTTTGAAAACAAAATTATTGATCTCTCATCTAAGAATGAGAAGCTCAAAGAAAAGATTCAAACACTTCCGTCTGAAAACCAACGTTTGACCTATGTGGTTAGTTCTGGACGAAGTCTGTGAATGCAGTCAGACAGTAGATATGTCTGTTGAGGCCTGCCGGATGTAAATCCAGTTTAGGATATGACAATGACAGCCCAGACAAGTCATCTAAAAAGTTGAACCCGGTGAAAGGCAAATTTAAGTGTATAAGTTTTGTCAGGGGACATTTAACTAACAAATGAACTAATCCGAGCTGTGAAGATCTAACTATAAAGGATGAGGTCACTTATGTTAATCCAACTAAAAACTAGCTGAAGCCCAAAAAGGGACATACATCAAGTCTGGCAAACCAAAACTTGACAAAAAGTCAAGGAGTTTTAGACAATAAACATTCTCTAGATTTAGCGGATCAGTTGTTGGCAGAAAGACTTCTGTCAAGACTAAATCATACGCACTGCTCACAACACAAAATGTGAAAGTAATAAAAATAACTAAAATCTGGATTCCCAAGGGACTAATCAACTATGGACCTAATTAAATGTGGGTACCAAAAGTTGTATATATGTATATTTACAGGTACAACAGGTCAGCTACTTGGAGGAATATGTCTGGTATATGAACAGTGGATGCTCCAAGCACATGACGGGAGATAGACGTCTATTGACCGAAGTTTTAAAGTGAACTAGGCCTAAGATCACTTTTGGTGATAACAACAATGTTAAGACTGTGGGTAAGAGGAAGATTATCCATGATAACCTCACCATTAACAACGTGCTAATTGTTCAAAACATGTGCTACAACCTGATTAGTATCAGTCATATGTGTGACAATGGATATACTGTTGATTTTCAAAAACACGCCTACCTGGTTAAGAATTAGAATGGTAACACCCTACTGACCGGAAGCATAGTAGGAAATTCTTACAAAATGAACTGGAAAAATAGGATGTCTGATCCTTTATGCATGATAGCTAAAAATGATCAAAACTGGCTATGGAACAAAAGATTAAATCACATTAATTTTAAAACTATTAATAATATTTGTTCAAATGACTTACTTTCTAGAATGCTAAAATTAAAATTTTCTAAAGATATGGTCTGTCCTGCTTGCCAGTTGGGCAAACATGTTACAACAACCTTTACAAGAAAAATGAATTCTCAATCCGACCTATGCCTAGAATTATTGAACATGGACCTCTTCGGTCCAATTCTAGTAAACAACTTGGGAGTAAAGAGATACAACATTATCATGATTTATGATTTTTCAAGAATTACATGGGTTATTTTTTTAGCTTATAAGGATCAAACTGTTGAGAACTTGATTAAGATCCTAAGAAGACTACAAAACGAAAAATCTTTAAGTATCATTACAACTATAAATAACCTGGGAACCGAGTTCACCAACATATGTTTTTCTTCTTACCTTGAGGAGTCTAGTATTAGACACGTGTTATCTGAGAGGAGAATTTGAACACTAAAGAAAGTAGCAAGATCTATGATAGCTGACTTCGATGTATCTCAAAGACTTTGGGAAGAGGCCATAAAAAAACATGCTATACTCAAAACAGGTCAATGATTAACAAACGGTTTGATAAAATACCATACAATTTTTTTTATGGAATAATTCTTAATGTTTCATATGTTCGGATATTTGGATGTAAGTATTTTATTCATAATAATAAGAAAAATCATTTGACTGCGTTTGATGCTAAGGAAAATGATGGGATTATGTTAGACTATTTTTTAGTTAGTAAAGCTTATAGAGTGTATAATAATTGATCTCTAACTGTTGAAGAATCTTGAAAGTCATTCTGATGAAATCATTCAAGTTGCTAACAGGTTGGAAGCAACTACTCTCCAATCTGATAGTAATGATGAATATTCGGTCAGCAGGATCAACACATCTGATTAGACGGTTGATCCGATTGAGAGTCAACTAGATGTCCAAACTATAAGTTAGCAGATGGCTGACAGTTCAGACATCGCATGGCCGTTTAAGTAGACGTTTGAACCTTTAGGACCAAATCTTTAAATGGAATATATATCATCCACCCCAATTAATAATTGGTAATCCTAATGCTCTTCTTAGGACCAAAAACCAATTATTGGATGAATTTGTAAACTCAACTTTCATTTTTCAAATTGAGCCAAAGAAAATCGATGAAGCATTACTTGATCCAGACTGGATTAATGTCATGTAAGAGGAGCTGAATCGATTTGAAATAAATAAAGTGTGGCATCTGACTCCAAGACCGACTGGTCAATCAATTATTGGAAGTAGATGAGTTTTTCGAAACAAGCTTAGTGAAGAAGGCTTGGTTGTGAGAAACAAATCTCGAATGATAGCTCAAGGATATAGGAAAGAGGAAGGAATTGACTTTGAGGGGTCATTCACCCTTGTCGCTAGACTTGAAGCAATTAGAATCTTCATAGCTTATGAATTTTTCAAAAACTTTAAAGTTTATCAAATGGATGTAAAAAAATGCATTTCTAAATGGAATTTAAAATGAGGATGTGTAAGTTTAAAATGAAGATCATTCATTGCCTAATCATGTTTTTAAAAATGACAAAGCTTTATATGGTTTTAAGCATGCTCCTAGAGTTTGGTATGACACTTTAACAATGTTTTTATTTGATCATGATTTTACCATTGGCAGAGTTGATAAAACTTTATTTAGATTTGTTAAAGACTCTCACATATTTCTTGTCTAAATATATGTTTATTTTTGGGAAAATAGCTTAATGGCATTTCATTAAGAGCCCAAAAGTGGGAGAGAGTGTCAATTATTAAAGTTAGACAAACCCTAACTTTGATTAAAAAAATCAAATGACCCTAGAGTATCTGATTAGAAATAAACAAAAAATAGAGATTACAGACAACTAAAAAATTACCATCATACTATGTTAGGATCTAGGTTGCGGCTGGGGAACCGGGGTCTGGCCGGTTAGCGCGTCTCACTCAAAGGTTGGTGGTTAATCCGGTTAGAGATTAACATCGGGGTTTCAATACTACACAAACTATCACAAACCCTTGAACCTAGTTCAAGTGCGGAAGTGGTTTGTTTCAGGTTGAAGTAGTACACACACTAGATGAACAAAACCGGATTTAGATGAGGTCGGTTTGGGATTGCTGGGTCGGTTTTGGGATTTAGTACGTCGGTTTAGGAAGAGTCGGTTAGAGCACAAGGCCGGCAGAAAGTAAATAACAAGACAAAATTTTATGGATGTTCGGAGATAAACTCCTACGTCACCCCTTCCTCTCGAAACCGCGAGAAGGATATTCACTAAGGAATACACAAACACAATCCGATCGAGACTTATTTTCTGCTCGATAACACTCGTACAATTTTAACCGAAATTGTAATCAGTCTTCAAATAAACACTTAAGCTCTAAGCTTGTAGAGAAATGAACTTGCAATAAATCTTAGATCTTGTAGTTGGTAGGATTCGTTGACTTGTTTCTTGTGCTACATTTATTCCTCTTCAGCTCCTTCTTTTATAGGTAAAAAGTGCCAATGGTCACATTTCATTTCCTTGAATCTGATTGGTTGAGCAGAGGTTCAGTGATTCAGACCTGGCGGTCTAGGTTTCAGACCTGGCGGTCTAGACTTCTAGTGTGTAGGTCAAACCGGCTAGGTTTGTCTTTTACTCAATATGGCAACTGTCGGTTGGACAGTTGCCTGTACCTGGAGGATTGCGCATCTGATTTATCTTGGAGTGGAAAGATCTTGTCGGACGATCTTCTGCAGCCTGCATACTGTCTTTAGACTTGTATAAATATGGAAATACTAAAGTCTGTCCCTTCGGTATCATCCTCAACAAATACTCGAAGTATCTATTTGTACTGATCGGTTGTTTATGTTAACCAGATGACTTCTGGTTTTTCTATAACTTCAGATTTGCCGAATGTTCAATGATTTTGACCTTCTGATTTGATCGGTCTTGTGTTCTTGTTCAGTCAGGTTTTTGTTCGGTTGGATTGCTTGACCGGTTGAGTAACTTGGCCGGTTGAGTAACTTGACCGGTTGAGTAACTTAACTGTTCCTGTACAAGAGATTTGTTTTTGTTATGTTTTATTTAACCGATCTAATTTTATCTAATAATTTCTCCTTTTTTGATTATTTTATTTAAAATATTCAAAACTATGTAAGAATGCAAAAGTAGTCTGGTTGTTTTTAAAAGTTTATTTGGCCGGATTTTTGGAAACTGACTTAGAATAATTTTTCGAAAAAAATTTTGGAAAATTTTGTGACAAATTTTTGGAAAAATTTTATATTTTATCTAACAATTTCTCCCTTTTTAATTATTTTATTTAAAATATTCAAAACTATGTAAGAGTGCAAAAGTAGGCCGATTTCCAAAAATACTTGATATATATATGAAATATACTAAGGTAAAAATACTTTATATATACAAAACTGAAGTAAACATAGGAAATATTTGTAAATAAAGCCCCTATTTCTTCGATCTGAGCGGCAAGAATTTTTCCAGCTGTTCATTAGTTGCTTTTCCCTTGACCGCTGGAACCGGCCTGGATGAGGATCCTTGACCGCCTGAAGTGCCGGTGAAAGGAGAAGCCGGTGGAGCAAATGATCTGATTGGAGCTACGGCAAAACCTCGCGGTCTTTTGCTTAGCGGTACTTCTTCTTCATCGAGATCTTCATTTGAAACCGGATTGCTTGGAGGGTCGATAATCGTGTCAGTAACTCTGTCCAATAACTTTGAAACTGCCGCCCTCTTTGAAGAATTCTTTCTCTTTCTTGTAGTCGGACCGGTCGGGGGAGCAACCTCTTTGGACTTGAGATGAGCCTTGGCGAAGTCATTGTATGCAATCTGTTGACCGATCAGTCGAGCCGCATCTTCATTTTTCTGAACCGCTATGGCCGGTCCCATGTTTTCTAATGTCTACAGTCGTCCGGCCAGGTTCGCATCTGCCTCCACCGTTATCTTTTAAAGTCGGTTTTGCTCGTCCAAGGCATCCTGAAGCTTCTAGGCCACGAGCGCATTTGCCTCCTCGAGTGCTTTGTCGGCTGCCAGTTTTGCCGCTGTCAATTCCGCCACCTGTTCTGTGACCGCCTTTAGTTCAGCTTCGATCTTGACATGCTTGTCCTCAAGCATTACCACCCTCTCAAGTGTAGAGCCGGCTTGGGCACCGGATTGAGCAAGATCCTCATCAACCTTCTTCAGCCTTTGATCGGTTGTGACTTGGGATTGTTCCGTCATATCGACCTTTTTGCTGGCAAGAGCGAGGTCGGTCACCAACTTCTTAGTCGCCTCTTCCAACGCCTTAGTTCTGTCAATGTAGCCGCTAAACAACTGATCGGTATTGTCGTAATTGTCTTCAACGGACGTGATCTGGTCGACCGCGGATTTTAGGTCTTTGTTTGTCGACTCAATCATCTCGATTGATTTAGTCGCGGTTTCTTTGATCTTCTTTTGCCACGACTGGATCGCGGTATTGACAAATTCCTCGATGAGGTTCTTTACCCTATCTTCTGTTATAGCCGGTAGCGAATCCCCGGTTTGAGCAGAGACTCGCTGGTCGGTGGGCGGTGTACTCATTCCGAGGTTGGTGGTGTTGATTTCCTGTTCCGGTTGAGGAGAGGAGTGCTCATTGTCGGTCGGATTCGGACCGCCCTCATCCTCAGGTGGGGATCTAGAGAAGTTCGACGTCTCCTGGTACTCGGGCTCCACTTCAAGCTGTGCCATCTCCTCGGTCAGTTCCCTTTCCTTAACCGCTAGCATGTCTAAAAACAATAGCTCAAGTTGAGAGTCTGTTGTCCCTGGGATATGCTTTTCTTGGAGACGTCGGATGTGTTCGGTGATCCCCAATAACCGAGCATGCGGTTCGACCATCCTACTTCGTCCTAGGGCGGTCATGACGCTCTGAGCTTTTGTGAGGCTGACTACCTCCGCCTCCATCTCAACCAGCTTCTCGAATTTCAGGTCAACAGTGAGATCCGGTAGCATGTTTTTGTAGAATATTTGATGTTGGTGCAGGGCCCATTGATAGTAGACGTCGGTTGCCGCGTGAGCCTACTCATGAATCTCTTCCATGATTCTGCTGACGAGGTTCTCCGCCGTTTTCCGGGTGTGTTCATCCGCGGACTCATCTTCCTCTTGTAGTCTGTCCGAGCTGGCATCAACATCATCATGTCGGACCGATTGTTCTTCGACCATTTGTCCTTTCCCTTTACCGGTCTGATCTTTTTCGGTGTGTTGTGAAGCGGTTCGGCCAGAGCTGGATGCCGAATTTTCTGTGTTGAGGGTGTCGGACCGCGGATTAGCCGGTCCGGTTGGTTGCCTATCCCCCTTGCTTCCGGATTTTTCTTTGACCGGAGCCGTTTTCTTACTAGCTTCTTTCTTCTTTCGGCCTCTTGTAGAACCGGAGGCCTTTTTTTGCCTTGCCTGTCCTCCGAATTAATAAATTGATGGGATTTTATGATTTTGCTTGGGGAGAGGAAAACACAAGGGCCGGTGTTAATGTTGAAGTGACGCATCAGCTTACTCAGTGGGATGGCGTATCCCCATGACCGTTTGGATGTTGGATCCACCATCTCACACAAGTTTGTGAAAACCACCTTCGCCCAGTTGATTTTGATGTCATTGACTAAACCGACAATCATCTCAATCTTTATCCGGGTGAGGCTATCGTAGTTGCCTCCCCGTGCCTGAATCGATTTGGTGAAAATTTCGCACAGCGGTCTATATTCCGGTTTAAGTGAGGATTTCTTACCGGATACCGCGATAGGAACCTCCGTATCCGAAAGATCCCGGCATGCCGCCTGGAATGTTTCTTCGTCTGTGACCACCGAGAAGTCGCTCCCCTCGGTTGGTAGATGCAGTACCTCAACAACCGACTCCTTCGTCAGGTTGAGCCGTTGTCCGCATATAGTTGCGATGATTGTCCCTTCGGTGAGGATGGCGGTTTGGAAGAATTCGTTGACCGCATCCTGATATAAGACGAATGGCCCGCTCAGAAAGTGTTCGAGACTGGACTCGGAGATCTGGGTTAGCACCCGCTTTGACTCCGCCGAACCGTTCGCCCGAACTTCATCGAAGTCGACTTGGACGAAGTGTGTGAACAGCACAGATTCGCGACCCATTGTAGTTTGAATAAATCAAAGGATCAAAGGATTGAGAGTTTTGAGAGGTTTGAGAGCTAGAGAGAGAAAGCCGATTCGCGTGAGAGTGAAAGAAAATGGTTAAGGATCTTATTTATAGTCGCGGGTTGGAATTTCAACCGCCGCGAACCGTCACATCAGGATTGGGCGGGAATTTTTCCTCCAAAATGCTTTTGGCGGCAAACGAGAGGCGGGAGATTTGAGCGGGCTATTGATGCGGTTATTTAACCGGCGATGAAGCGATTTTTCTTTTAACCGTTTATTAAGTGAAGCGGTTATGTAACCGCTGAGCAAGCGGTTTTCGATTTTGACCGGTTTTTTTTTTCAACGAGGTAGTTTAGCGATATCAGCCGGTTAGTCATTTAGATAGATATTTCAACAGTGCGATTTTGACCCGGTTTTCAAGCTTTAGAAAAGGAAATCATTTAATAGCTTATGATAATCATTTAATGAAAAGGAACATGATAGAGACCGATACATTGATCGGTTTGAAAAACACAAGATACAGAATTATAACTTATGTAATAACGATTCTAGAGAGCTTGTCCTCCACCCCATCCTCATTGAGAACATTTGATAGGTACGCCGGTGTACCCGGTCCAAAGTCTGGACTATGCGCAAGAAGGAGTCAGCTTTTGTGAGGGGCGTAACCGAGACCTCTTTTTGTCTCGACCATATTCCTCAGGATTTTGAAGAGGACCGATGACCAATTTATGGGAGTGTTGCTGATGATGTAGGTCATCATGTCGAAGACTCTCCTAGAGTAATGTTGGTTCGGAGATTGGCAGATGATGGATCGGTTGACAATCTCGTGAAGGAGTTGGATGTGATGGGCAAGGCGGGTCTTTAAACCGTGGTTCTCCACCGGTACTTCGGTTCCGGAGAAAAGTTGCGCATAGTCATCCGCTGTACTACCTACCCGGGATGGGAAATCCGAAAAACCTTCAGTTGGCAGATTAAACATTTGAGCGAATGCGCTCTCGTTCAGAAAAACGGTGCGCCTTTTCACCGTGAAGGACTTCTGGAATGAGAATAGGTCTGGATTCTTCGAGAAAATCACGAAGGCCGGTATCGATTAGAGATTCAAAGAGAAGTTCCTTCGTTTTCAGATCATCAAATTGAAGGACTGAGTCGAAATCAATGCTCAAATAGTTCCTTAGTGTTCGGCTCGACATGCTTTTAGACTTTGATAAGAGAGAGAGAGTTTAAGAAATTTTTATTTGTTTGAAGGTATGGTGAATTGATAAGGTGGGGTTTCTTATATAGATCTGAAATTGGAGGGAAAATATGGGCATTTAATGCAGAAAATCAGTTTTGTCTCATTTATGAAGGGAATATTTATGTTTCCAAAACTCCTTGGGAAGGAGTTACTTTTGACCGGTTGCGGAGCTCGAGGTGGAGAATCTAGTTAGAAAGTAACTAAGTTTGTGTAATTTCCCATGTAGTTGAAAGTTGAAAGTTACTTTTCATTAATGAAAGAGAGATACAAGAAACCGAAATAGACATAGTTAAAACCGAAAAGAGACATAGTCTAAGCCGAAGTGATCATAGCGATACAACCGGTTCGTACAGCAAAATGACCGGTTGTAGGAAGGAGTGACTTAATTGCCAGAGGAGTTGAGGTGTCGGTTCTTCCTCTTCCATGCCTTCTCGAACCGCTCATAAAATAAGTCGGCAACTTCCTTGGTTATGACCTGGGCCTGATTCAGTCCTTCACCCGGACAGAATGGAATACCGATTTCCATGAGTAGGCAACTGATTTAGGGAATAAGTCCGGTTTGGCGGATGCTGATCAACCAGATTAGGACATCGAATAACACCCTAGACCAGTTGACCGGCGTATCTGTTGTGATAGCGGCCATCATATTGAAAGTTGTAGCATAGTAGGTGTTGGTTATATCCTTGCCTAGGATGCCACGACCGATGATATCATTGAGTAGCTGGTATTCAGCTCTTAATGATGATCTGGCACCGTGGTCATTGACCGGATGGTTTGACCGAGAGAAGGTTAAGGAGATTTCGGCTTTTAGTCCGGCCGGGACGTTCAGATCAGTGATCCCTTGCTTCGGAAGATCGAAGCATCTGGCGAAATCATTCTCCGAGAAATCAAACACGGTCCCTCCGACCCTAGATTGAATGAGGGTGTCGAAATGAGGGGTGCCACGGAAAACCCTGGCGTTATAAAAGAACTCCAGGACGGTTTCTGGAAAGATGACATGTTTGTCATCTAGGAAGGATTTTAGACCAATATCTTCAAGTGACTTGAGCATTTTGAAGATTTCATAGTGCTCTGTACTTTGAGCTCAGTCGAAATCAACTTGAAGAATGTTTGGAAACTAAGACATTTTTGTCTTAGTGAAAGGATAAGTTGATACTTGTGAATATTTTGTCTGATGTTTGCCTAAGTTATATATTAGTAGAGGGATGATAGTATTATCCAGTGGGTGACAGTTGATGTACTCTATTGACCATAGGATAAAAGAAATTGCATTAAATAAGCATGTCTACAACCTAGAATGTGAGTCATAGGCCTGGACAGTGAAATATATCATATCTTCACGTCTTTTGAGGTATGACCATTTTTCTTTAAAAATGTATCTTTTCAGAACAGATAAACCTAAACACATATAATTATTCCATTTTTGTTCGGAAGCCAAATAATCTGGAGTACATTATTTCCAAACCGGTCGGTTTTTAGTAGTTCGTTCCGATGCGGTTAATTGGTGCATGCACTAAGTAACCGGTCGGTTTACTCTAACTGATAGACAGAGCGGTTCTTCAATAGGTACCTTGGTGAATTTGGAATTCGACAATTTAGGAGGAACTACCGATTTTGTCTATCCGAACCGATTTTCCCTTTTAGACATTTCTAAGAGATAAGTTGATTAAGATCGGTTAAACCAAGTATGTTTCTGAAGTGAGAAAACTTAGCTTCCTGCAGAGACTTTGTGAAGATATCGACTACTTGTTGTTCTGTTGATACTTATTCCAGCCGGATATGCTTCAACATAACATGTTCACGGATGAAGTGATGCCTTATGTCGATGTGCTTGGTTCTAGAATATAGAACCGGATTGTAAGTGATTGTTATGTGTTAGGATCGGGGACGCCCTTGGAGGACCGGGGTGTTTCCGGTTTCGGGAAGGGTGGCCGCTTATAACACACACAACACTTTTTGGTGATAGTCCGGTTAGAGACTAAAACCGCTCTTAACACTACACAGATTGTCACAGACTCTTGAACCGAGTTCAAGTGCGGAAATATCCGTTTCAATCTGAAGCAACGAATACGATTCGGATGAAGTTTATGAGGAGTCGGTTTAAGGATATGAGTGACCGGTTTAAGGCGTATGATTAGTTTGAGGTTAGGTAAAGTAAATAAAAGCAAAGGAAAGAACACGAGACAAGGATTTGTTTATGGATGTTCGGAGCAAACCCTCCTACGTCACCCCTTCTTCTCAGGTTATGAGAAGGATCTCCACTAACTCTTTAGAGTTACAACAATACTGCCGGTCGAGCCCAACTTCGCTACTCGCCGGTTACACCAAACTCACACTTTGATGTAATACAACAACTCAACACAACAACACACAAAAAAGCTTCCGGTTTTAGGCAAACCGGTTTTTGGAATATATGACTTTATCTCTCTAACTTAACACTTTTCTTAGAAAGATGTGAATGATATTTTTCACTTGATTGCTTTAAATGAAGACGTCTCGTCTTCCTTTTATAGCTGAGAGGACACAACGGTCATATTTTCTCTCTCCTGATAATGATCAAGAGGCTTGCACGCCTTCCCTCTTGGACAGATCAATTTGGACACATGGCAGACATGCACTTTAACCGGTTTGCATGTTGGACACATGGCAGACATGCGCTTAGCCGGTTTGCATTTTGAACACATGGCAGCTCTTAGCCGGCTGCCTGACAGCTACCTGGAGATTGCTTCTGGATTTGGATAAGCATGCCTGACAGCTACCTGCTGCCTGGAGATTGCTTCTGGATTTGGACAAGCATGCCTGACAGCTACCTGCTGCCTGGAGATTGCTTCTGGATTTGGACAAGCATGCCTGACAGCTACCTGCTGCCTGGAGATTGCTTCTGGATTTGGATTACACATTTATGACTGAGCGGCTGCAGTTAATCAACCGGAACATTTATGACTGAGCGGCTGCAGTTAATCAACCGGAACATTTATGACTGAGCGGCTGCAGTTAATCAACCGGAACATTTATGACTGAGCGGCTGCAGTTAATCAACCCGAACATTTATGACTGAGCGGCTGCAGTTAATCAACCCGAACATTTATGACTGAGCGGCTGCAGTTAATCAACCGGAATATTTATGACTGAGCGACTGCAGTTAATCAACCGAAACATTTATGACTAAGCGGCTGCAGTTAATCAACCGGAACATTTATGACTGAGCGGCTGCAGTTAATCAACCGGAACATTAATGACTGAGCGGCTGCAGTTAATCAACCGGAACATTTATGACTGAGCGGCTGCAGTTAATCAACCGGAACATTTATGACTGAGCGGCTGCAGTTAATCAACCGGAACATTTATGACTGAGCGGCTGCAGTTAATCAACCGGAACATTTATGACTGAGCGGCTGCAGTTAATTGTCGGTTGACCAATCCGGTTTGACTGAACTTTACTGACCGGTTCCGGACTCCTTGACTGAACTCCGGTTGACCAACCGGCTGACTGAGCTTCTTCGACGAACCGATTGTTTTTACTTCAAACCGAAGTCAAACAACATATATATTTCCAACCGAATGGATTTTGCTCAATTTCCCTGAAATAGCAAAACTTTAAATATTATTTGCAGCCAGTGGGATTTGATCCTTGGTCACCTGTATGACAGGCAAAGGTGTTAACCACTACGCTACAACAACTTCTTGTTATATTTAAACCAATTAATATACTTGATATAACTTAGCGGTTTAACATATATATTTGAACTTAGTTTATCTATTCATTAAACTTTTCATAAATTATAACAATTATTTTCTATCAATTTCTCCCTTTTTGATTATTTAGAATAAATATTCAAAAATCGTAATGTGTGGCCGGTTGAAAATTAATCTACTTAATTTGTCTATCAATTTCTCCCTTTTTGATTATTTAGAATAAATATTCAAAACTTGTAATGTGTGGCCGGTTTTTTTTAAAAAGCTTATATTTGTTTTGACCGGTTTTAAAGAGCTTACATTTGTTTGGCCGGTTTTTGGAAAACTTATATTTGTTTGGCCGGTTTTAAATGAAGATGTCTCGTCTTCCTTTTATAGCTGAGAGGACACAACGGTCATATTTTCTCTCTCCTGATAATGATCAAGAGGCTTGCACGCCTTCCTCTTGGACAGATCAATTTGGACACATGGCAGACATGCACTTTAACCGGTTTGCATGTTGGACACATGGCAGACATGCGCTTAGCCGGTTTGCATTTTGAACACATGGCAGCTCTTAGCCGGCTGCCTGACAACTACCTGGAGATTGCTTCTGGATTTGGATAAGCATGCCTGACAGCTACCTGCTGCCTGGAGATTGCTTCTGGATTTGGACAAGCATGCCTGACAGCTACCTGCTGCCTGGAGATTGCTTCTGGATTTGGACAAGCATGCCTGACAGCTACCTGCTGCCTGGAGATTGTTTCTGGATTTGTATTACACATTTATGACTGAGCGGCTCCAGTTAATCAACCGAAACATTTATGACTGAGCGGCTGCAGTTAATCAACCGGAACATTTATGACTGAGCGGCTGCAGTTAATCAACCGGAACATTTATGACTGAGCGGCTGCAGTTAATCAACCGGAACATTTATGACTGAGCGGCTGCAGTTAATCAACCGGAACATTTATGACTGAGCGGCTGCAGTTAATCAACCGGAACATTTATGACTGAGCGGCTGCAGTTAATTAACCGGAACATTTATGACTGAGCGACTGCAGTTAATCAACCGGAACATTTATGACTGAGCGGCTGCAGTTAATCAACCGGAACATTTATGAAGAGCGGCTGCAGTTAATCAACCGGAACATTTATGAATGAGCGGCTGCAGTTAATCAACCGGAACATTTATGAATGAGCGGCTGTAGTTAATCAACCGGAACATTTATGACTGAGCGGCTACAGTTAATCAACCGGAACATTTATGACTGAGCGGCTGCAGTTAATCAACCGGAACATTTATGACTGAGCGGCTGCAGTTAATTGTCGGTTGACCAATCCGGTTTGACTGAACTTTACTGACCGGTTCCGGACTCCTTGACTGAACTCCGGTTGACCAACCAGCTGACTGAGCTTCTTGGACGAACCGGTTGTTTTTACTTCAAACCGAAGTCAAACAACATATATATTTCCAACCGAATGGATTTTGCTCAATTTCCCTGAAATAGCAAAACTTTAAATATTATTTGCAGCCAGTGGGATTTGATCCTTGGTCACTTGTATGACAGGCAAAGGTGTTAATCACTACGCTACAACAGCTTCTTGTTATATTTAAACCAATTAATATACTTGATATAACTTAGCGGTTTAACATATATATTTGAACTTAGTTTATCTATTCATTAAACTTTTCATAAATTATAACAATTATTTTCTATCAATTTCTCCCTTTTTGATTATTTAGAATAAATATTCAAAAATCGTAATGTGTGGCCGGTTGAAAATTAATCTACTTAATTTTTCTATCATTATGGCACTTGTGTTGTCACAGAATATCGGAGACTCTTCGGTTGTGATACCGAAATCCTTCAGTTGTTGTTGGATCCATAGAAGTTGTGAACAGTAACTTCCGGCTGCCAGATATTCAGCTTCTGCGGTTGACGTGGCAACCGATGTCTGTTTCTTGTTGTGCCATGAAACAAGTCGATCACTTAGGAATTGGCATGTTCCGTTGGTACTTTTTCTGTCAACTTTACAACCTGCATAATCTGCATCTGAGTAGATTGTGAGGTTGAAGGACGAGTCTTTTGGATACCACAGACCGACTTCAAGGGTTCCCTTTAGGTATTTCAAGATTCGCTTTGCGGCTGTGTAGTGAGACTGTTTTGGATTAGCCTGGAATCTTCCACATACACCGACTGCAAATAGTATATCCAGTCTACTTGCTGTTAGGTATAAGAGTGAGCCGATGATTCCTCGGTAAGCTGTCAGGTCTACTGCCTGACCGTCATCATCCTTGTCTAGTTTGACCGATGAGCTCATTGGAGTAGCGGCTGAGGAGCATGTATCCATCCCAAATTTCATTAGAAGTTCCTTTGTGTATTTAGGTTGACTGATGAAAGTTCCTCCATCGAGTTGCTTAACCTGAAGGCCTAGGAAGAAGCTTAATTCTTCCATCATACTCATTTCAAATTTGTTAGTCATCAATGTTGAGAATTTTTCACATAGCTTAGGATCGGTTGATCCGAAGATGATATCATCTACATATATTTGAACAAGTAGGATATGTTCCTTTTTCTCAAATTTAAATAGTGTTTTGTCCACCGAACCGATGGTGAAATCATGTTTTAACAAAAATGCGATTAGTGTATCATACCAAGCTCTAGGAGATTGTTTTAAACCGTACAATGCTTTATTTGAGCGGTATACATGATTAGGCAGGTCAGCATTTTTTAAACCGGGTGGTTGTTCAACATATACTTCTTCACGTAGTTCACCATTCAAAAATGCACTTTTGACATACATTTGAAAAACATTAAAATTTTTGAAAGCAGCAAAGGCCAGAAAAATCCTAATGGCTTCAATCCTAGCTACAGGGGCAAATGATTCTTCAAAATCAATGTCTTCTTCCTGTTTGTATCATTGTGCTATTAATCTTGCTTTGTTCCTCGTGACCAAACCGTCTTCATTGAGTTTATTTCTAAATACCCATCTTGTTCCTATGATCGGTATCTTTCGGTCTAGGGACTAGGTACCAAACTTTATTACTCTCAAACTTGTTTAACTCTTCCTGCATTCCCAAGATCCAATCCGGATCTGATAATGCTTCATCAACTCTTTTCGGCTCAATCTGGGATATAAAAGCGGAATTGAAATATTCCTCCAGAATTTGTCGCCTAGTTCGAACGGGTTGTGAAGGATCACCTAT
Organism: Impatiens glandulifera; assembly: GCF_907164915.1. Lineage (NCBI taxonomy): Eukaryota > Viridiplantae > Streptophyta > Magnoliopsida > Ericales > Balsaminaceae > Impatiens > Impatiens glandulifera. The sequence goes on from NC_061865.1 coordinate 32,522,855, forward strand.
AATTAGCTCAGGAGGATGATTTGTGTTCCTTTTGAGATTCGGTTCAAGAGCGTCTACCAAATCACCGTTTACTTGATCAAGGCTAGACATATCGGTAGGCTGAACAATAGTGTCAGACCGACCGATTTCCTCTGTTTGAACCGAGGTGTCAGCTTCCTGCCGTGTGACAGCTTGATCCAGCTGGGTTTCATCATTACCCATTTGGTTATGGACAAACCGTCTGAAAACCGGAATCTCGTCCTCACTATCAGAATGGATATTGTTGTTTTCCAATATGTTGTGTAGATCAAAGGATGATGTAGTGTTGCTTTCAACCGATTCATCGAAAACGACATGAAGTGATTCCTCCACGGTTAAAGTTCTAGTATTGTATACTCTATAAGCTTTACTAACTGATGAGTAACCTAACATGATCCCGATATCGGATTTTGCATCAAAAGCAGATAGGTAGGTTTTGCCATTTATGTGAATGTAACATTTACAACCGAAAATCTTAAGATACTTAAGGTTAGGAATTCTATCAAAGTATACTTCATACGGTGTTTTATTGTGAAACTTGTTCATCAGAGACCGGTTTTGTGTGTGACATGCAGTATTGATAGCCTCAGCCCAAAATTTCTGGGCAATACCCGAATCGGCTATCATGGACCGTGCGGCTTCCTTGAGAGTTCGGTTTCTTCTCTCAGCCAGGCCGTTCTGTTTAGGAGTCCTAGCACTAGACAACTCGTGTCTAATACCGAATTCATCAAGAAATGCATTTAGAGTACTATTTGTAAATTCGGTTCCTCTATCACTCCTAATGTTGTTGATGCGTGTTGATTTTTCATTTTGTAAACGTTTAAGTAGTGTAATCAAATTTGATGCGGTTTCACGTTTGGATGCCAAGAATATTATCCATGTATACCTAGAGTAATCATCAACAACTACCATAGTATCAAGCATACCTCCTAGGCTGACGACCCTAATCGGTCCAAATAAGTCCATGTGAAGGAGATCTATATATTGGTTAGATTGAATGTGTCATTTACTCTTAAATGTTGACTTAGTTTGTTTACCCATTTGACATGCTGAACAGACCTTGTCCTTATTGAATACTATATCAGGAATTCCTTCAACTAGCTTTTTACCGCGGATGTAATTTAAAGTTTTCAGGTTTAAGTGGTTCAACCTTTTATGCCACAACCAGGTTTGATCGGTTTTAGCCACCATGCAAACAGGGTATTCTACTTTATTTTTCCAATCTACCTTGTATATATTTCCTAACCTATTTCCTGTTAGTAGTATGATACCTTGAGAATTTTTAACTAAGCATGCATGTTTAAGAAATTCTACAGTGTATCCAGCATCGCACATTTGACTAATGCTTAACATGTTAAAATGCAGGTTTTCAACTAGGAGTACATTATCAATTGTTAAATTACCATGGACAATCTTACCCTTGCCCACAGTTCTACCTTTTGAGTTGTCACCGAAGGTGATTATTGCACCGGTTTCTATTCTGATGTCGGTTAGAAGATTGTTGTTCCCGGTCATGTGTCTGGAACAGCCGCTATCCAGGTACCACTCAGAGTTTCCTAGCCGTTTCTTCATATCCTGTAAAATATACATATTTACAACTATTTGGTACCCACATTTACTTGGGTCCACAAGCGATTAGTCCCTTCGGTATCAAGACTTTAATAAGTCGAACAACTTTCCCGGTTATGGTTCTAGCTAGTTTTCCTGCACTCGGTTTGGAGTCTTTCTGCTTTCCTAAAGGTGCCTTATTCAGAGGTGGCCTTTGGTTTAACCTATGTGGTTCGGCTTTCTTACCTTTGGGCCGGTTGGCTATCCTTTTCTTAGGGTGAAACCATTTTTCAGAGCTAGTAGGACTTACATAGATTAGTTCGTCTTCCGGATATGAGGCACTTAGTTCCTCATCGTCGGTTAAAGAGCTTTTGACAAACTTTACAAAGGGAATGTTGCCTTTTGTAAGCTTTATTTTGTCCAGATGGTTCCAGTTGGTGGGTTCGTTGTCTTTGTACCCAACACCAAATTTGCATTTGGGATGTCTTTTATACTTAGACATCTGGTTCACCATGTCACTAGATCTTTTCCATGCGGCTATTCGATACTGGATTTGGGCATCATCCTCTTCGGTCAGCTCTTGGACTGATTCCTCGAACTGTTTGGTCTTAGAGAATGGTTCTGGTGCTATCTCAGTTTCCAGGATTCTATCAGGTTGGATGATTTTTGGTTCGGTCAAGGTAGGTGCTATGGGGTCGGTTTTAAAGTTGAGTTGGGAAGGTATTAGTGTTAATAGGTTCTTATACTCTGCTACCATATCATTTAGTGCATTAAATAACTCATCTTTAGTAAATTCATCACAGGGAGAGTCAAATACCTGTTCCTCATTTGCCATGAGGCATGTGAGTTCATCATCACTGTCACTGTGAGCCCATAAGCTTCCTCCGTCATCGGCTATCAGTTCTTTCTGAACTTTACTTCCTTCACCGGTTTGTTGATAGTTATTTCGGTGATTCTGATCGTCCGGTTTCCGGTCATCCCGTCTTTGTTTTCTACATTCTCACCTGAAATGTCCCAAACAATTGCAGTTATAACATCTAACATTAGATTTATCACCGTAGTTATAGTTGTTATTTGTGGGTTGGCTTCTCTTCATGAATCGGCCAAATTTCTGTGCAAGCATTGCCATGGCATCCTCGGTGAACTGTTCAGCGGTTCTCATCGGTGCAGGAGCAACCGGTTCTGTGGATGTGACCAATGCTCTGGTTGAGGTTGAGGCTGAGACTTCATCTTCAGTCCTAGATCTCATTTCAAACTCATATGCCTTAAGATCTTCGAATACATCGTGTAGCTTCATCTTGCTTAGATAGTTTGATTTCCTCATCACCATTGTTTTTATATCCCATGCACTAGAAAGAGATCTTAGCGCTTTCATGATGACTTCCTTGTTGTCATACTTCTTGCCAAAAGTTGATAGCTCGTCTATCACATCTGTGAACCGGTCACTATATTCTCTCATTGTTTCTCCCGGTCTCATCTTGATGTTTTCAAACTTCTGGATAGCTACCATTATCTTGTTTTCCTTGGTTCTTTCAATTCCCTCATGAATTTGAATCACCGGATCCCATATTTCCTTTGCGGTTTTGTAATCTCGGACCTTGCAAAACGTATTTCTGTCCAAACCGTTAGAGATGCGGTTTCTTGCATGGTTGTCATGATTGTTTCTTCTCCTGTCTTCAGCTGTCTAGTTCTTTCTGCCTTTATCGGTCCTTCAGACAGAATGAACTGCATCTCGTCATCCATAGTGATTAAATGCAGGTGCATGCGTGCCTTCTAGTTGGCAAAGTCGTCACCTTCTAGCATTGGGGGCCTATGAAACGACATGCTTTCTTGAGTATTGAAACTAACTGCTCTAATACCAATTGTTAGGATCTAGGTTACGGCTGGGGAACCGGGGTCTGGCCGGTTAGCGCGTCTCACTCAAAGGTTGGTTGTTAATCCGGTTAGAGATTAACACTGGGGTTTCAATACTACACAAACTGTCACAAACCCTTGAACATAGTTCAAGTGCGGAAGTGGTTTGTTTCAGGTTGAAGCAGCACACACACTGGATGGACAAAACCGGATTTAGATGAGGTCGGTTTGGGATTGCTGGGTCGGTTTTGGGATTTAGTACGTCTGTTTAGGCAGAGTCGGTTAAAGCACAAGGCTGACAGAAAGTAAATAACAAGACATAATTTTGTGGATGTTCGGATATAAACTCCTACGTCACCCCTTCCTCTCGAAACCGCGAGAAGGATATTCACTAAGGAATACACAAACAAAATCCGATTGAGACTTATTTTCTGCTCGATAACACTCGTACAATTTTAACCGAAATTGTAATCACTCTTCAAATAAACACTTAAGCTCTAAGCCTTGTAGAGAAATGAACTTGCAATAAATCTTAGATCTTGTAGTTGGTAGGATTCGTTGACTTGTTTCTTGTGCTACATTTATTCCTCTTCAGCTCCTTCTTTTATAGGTGAAATGTGTCAACGGTCACATTTCATTTCCTTGAATTTGATTGGTTGAGCAGAGGTTCAGTGATTCAGACCTGGCGGACTAGACTTCTAGTGTGTAGGTTAAACCGGCTAGGTTTGTCTTTTACTCAATATGGCAACTGTCGGTTGTACAGTTGCCTGTACCTGGAGGATTGCGCCTCTGATTTATCCTGGAGTGGAAAGATCTTGTCAGACGATATTCTGCATCCTGTATACTGTCTTTAGTATTGCCTAAATATGGCAATACTAAAGTCTGTCCCTTCGGTATCATCCTCAATAGATACTCGAAGTATCTATTTGTACTGGTCGGTTGTTTATGTTAACCGGATGACTTCCGGTTTTTCCATAACTTCAGATTTGCCGAATGTTCAATGATTTTGGCCTTCTGATTTGATCGGTCTTGTCTTCTTGTTCAGTCAGGTTTTTGTTCGGTTGGATTGCTTGACCGGTTGAGTAACTTGGCCGGTTGAGTAACTTGACCGGTTGAGTAACTTAACTGTTCCTGTACAAGAGATTTGTTTTTGTTAAGTTTTATTTAACCGATCTAATTTTATCTAACATACTACTTAACATTCTTGTTCAATGTAGCCAATATCATTTCCGCTACTTTCAGATCCCAATCTGCTGCTCTCGCAGCCCACATACTTTTTCTAATCACCTGTTTGGCTCTATGATTCTTTATTGGTGATTGAACTATTTCATTTGATGATGACTATTTGTGAACATTGACTTCATTCCCTCGGATCTGTTTTTCTTTAGAGGAGCCATCATTAATCTGATAAAATGAATTATGTTTCAGTATTTTAGGAATTTCACATTTACCTTCACATTCTTTTGCTTCATTTTTGTCTGACTTGATTTAGTCTACTTTAAATGTTAACTCTTCACTAGCATCCACTTCATTCTTATCACTTCATTTCTCTAATTCTTCTCCTTTTTCTTCCTCTAACTCTTCATCTTCTTCTTTCTCAAATTTTTCATCTCTCATTTCCTTTGTTCTTCATCATTCCCATCATTTGTATCTCTATCTTTAGCTTCCTCGTTCTTATTGTTTGATTCTTCAGTTTCAGCTTCCTCAATTTTCTCCTCAACTTTTAGCTTTTCCTTATGTTCTTCAATTGCTTTTGAACATTTGTTACTAGTATGTTCAAAATTATTGCAGAACGTACATCTATTTGGCCTCCATTCATACGTAATATCCATGTCTATGGGTTTGCCTCTTCTATCAACTATTGTCATCTTTACTGGTAAAGTGCTTCTAAGATGCACTTCAATGCTTATCCAAGCATATATGATGTGTTCGCTTTCCTCCGTTATTGGGTCCATATATAATGATTTTCCCAAGAGACTAGCGAAATGACTATGTACTTATATGTTATACATATGAGCTAGAATGTTCCTTAGTTTGAACCAAATTTGAGTTGTTTCCTTCGGTTTTCTAAGTAGGTTCATACCTTCGAATCATTTTTTCAGCTTCATACAGTTTGACCTAACATATGTGTGTCCCAGCTTTAGAATATTTTCCAGATTTTTTCGTTACTTGAATTTCAAGAAATAGAGATCATGAATATTTGTTGATACCTTTACCAGTCTCATAACTCTCATTGTTTTAGAAAAACATCCTTAGTGACTGGAAAAGATACATGATTAATACCTATGTAGTTCCTAACAACTACATTTTCCTATTCTTTAATGCATTTTTCCTCCAGTTCAACAGGTAATTTTAATTTAAAAGGGATTTAAGAATCTAATTTTTGGTTTAAAATCTCCAAGATAAGTTTTGCCATTATATTTCTCTCCATCTTCATATTTTTGTCCTGCATTTTTCTTCCAGACTTCATTACTTTTAATAGTATAGGTCTTGGTTTTTGGGAACTTCATAAGTTCCCTCATTATTTCTACTAACATGTTAACTATCTTCTTGTATTCCTCTTTGTTTAGTAAGTTCCAATCCTGAAGATAGTGAATATTGAGTTAGATAGTGGTTTGTTGTGTTCTTTCCTTGTTGAGAAGAATCTCTACTTTCTTTGCTTGGAACATCAATGTCGCAATTTGTGATAGGATCGGCTTTATCGATAGAGACGAGGGTTTGGCTAAGGATGAAGGCTTATGAAAAACAGTTTGAAAGAAATCATATTAGGGATTTAATTCGCTTTCTATTCTACGCAAACTTGTGTAAACACTTGAAACGGATTCAAGGCGGAATTGTTTACTTGGGTTTGAAGCACAAGATGAAATATGAAAAGATGACAGAAAAGAACACAGTAGTTTGTTTATGGATGTTCGGAGAAACTCTCCTACGTCACCCCTTCTTCCAACCACTGGAAGGATTCACTATAAAATGATTACAATTAAATACTGTTTACACACACACTTAGCTCACTATTGAACAGAACACTTTCTTTTCAATTACAAGATGAAGAATATCACTCAGCTAAAGGTGTTTTGATTCTAGCTCTCTCTCGATTCACACACAGTACAATGAGAAAGAAGGTTCACAATATTCAAAGGCTTGAATTCTCTGTAGTTTCAGTAAGCAAGATTCGCAAGTAACCGGTGCTTCTTCCGTTGTTCTTAGGATTGGTTAAATATTGAGCAGGAGCTAACGGTCGAAACTTCAAGAATGATACGTGGCACTCTTCCATTGGAAAGCCTCCATTGTACACATCAGGTTTTGCGCACAAGGATCGTGGCCATACAGAACTAGTAGTGCGCCGAATATTCCATCAGGGATGTACCTGCAAAACAAGTAATTTGAGGAAAATTCTCTTACGTGACATTCCTTGATTGGATGCGCATAGCTGTTGTACTAATCTTCACTAGAAAGTGGAGCATAAGTAGGGTACAGCTATAGCAAGTGGGATGGTGAGATGCTAGATTCAAGCGTATTGCTTAAACTGAGCATTAGACGTATTTCAGTTAGACGGATTGTGAAGATTAGTCTAATGAAATAGGTCATCTCCTTCTAATAGAAAAACGTCTATTAGACCGCCTGGTCTAATAGAATTAGATTCGTGTCTAATTACAATAACCATTAGACTGCACGTCTAACTCCACTAATTTAGACTGCACGTCAAATTCCGGTTCTACCTCAGACTTGTCTGAAGGAGTTAGGCGCCCGTCTAACTTTCATTAATTAGACCACATGTCTAATTATTCAATAACAATTAGACTGCACGTCTAACTCCACTAAGTTAGACTGCACGTCTAACTCCACTAAGTTAGACTGCACGTCTAATTCCGGTTCTACCTCAGACTTGTCTGAAGGAGTTAGACGCACGTCTAACTTTCATTAATTAGACCACACGTCTAATTATTCAATAACCATTAGACTGCACGTATAACTCCACTAAGTTAGACTGCACGTCTAATTCCGGTTCTACATCAGACTTGTCTGAAGGAGTTAGACGCACGTCTAACTTTCACTTTCTTTTAGACTACACGTCTAACTTTATTAAGTTAGACTGTATGTCTAATTCCGAATATCAATTAGACTACCCGTCTAATTACAAATCTATTAGACTTACGTCTAATTCCGTGTATTCATTAGACTTGCGTCTAATTCTTTACATCTATTAGACTACACGTCTAACTCCGATGAGTTAGACTATACGTCTAATTCCGTGTATTCATTAGACATGCGTCTAATTCTTTACATCTATTAGACTACACGTCCAACTCCGATGAGTTAGAATGTACGTCTAATTCTATTAGACTTACGTCTAATTCCGTGTATTCATTAGACTTGCGTCTAATTCTTTACATCTATTAGACTACACGTCTAACTCCGATGAGTTAGACTGTACGTCTAATTCTATGCAATGAAAGTCAAAATCGGTCTAATGACCCTCATTAGATCCAAGTCTTATAACATATTGTCTCAATACACCTGTATCAAAACTCATAAGTTATTTCATCATCAAAATATCAGTGGTTAAATTATTTCAACACTTAGTCAAAATAATTTGACCCAACAATTTCCCCCTTTTGATGAAGAAATTGCAAACCTGCATATTTATTTCAAAGCATGCATTCACCATATACACAAACAAAAACCTTGTTCACTTACATCCTTCATCCAAAAACCAGTATTCGAGAAACCATCAAAGACAATTGTTCATAAGAGTTAAATAAGTTAAAAGAAGAGAAATCATTGTTCTTCCCTTTTAACTCGAGGATCGGTTGGACTCATCTCTTGCCCGGGAAGCATGTTGAAGAAAGGAGGATAGCCGCGACCACCACGACCGCCTGCATTTGATCTTCCACCGCGTTCACCACCACTGGTACGTCCACTTTGATCGACATTGGATAGACTACTCCGGCCACCACCACTTCGACCTCCACACTCACCACCACTTCGACCAACGCTTCTCTTGGTTGGCCTCGGATTGTCATTAGTGGTTGGGGCTCGCCTGGATCTTGTGCCAGTTGACACACCATCATTTCTTCTGCTTGACTCTCCTTGAACTGGTCGAGGTTGAACACCTTCAGCATTGACCTTTGCATCCTCCTTCGCTTGAAACCTTCTAGCAATGGAATCAGCAAATTCTTGGCGTTCATTATCATTTCTACTCATGCAACCCTGGATTTCCACCATCTTATTCTTCACCATATTGAATTCTTCTATATTTTCTTTGTAGCGTTCATCATTGAATTGCCTTTCAATGTCCAATAATTCACTTTGACGGTTGAAGAGATCCTTTTTAAACATTGAAAAGTTCACATTTGCGATATGGGTCTCATATGTGTTCTTCTTCAAGGTGTTATCCAGCTCAGTGAATACCTTGAAAATATTGCGAAAGCTCTCCCTTTCTTCTTCCCTTGAGTTCATTGTCTGAGACATGGTCTTATGAATCGATGAAATCATAGACCTCATAGATCTTAGCACTTTGTTTCCTCCGGCAGATGACTCTTCATGAGACGAAACTTCTTCAGATTCTGCTGCCATACTTTGAATAGGCTCAAAGTTTGTATGAACCTGCAAGGATTGCTCCGGCTGATTCATTTCGGCATTCTTAGCAGCTTTGTCTCGTTCTTCTTCTTCAATTTCTTTTTCAGCCCTCTCAAATCTCTCAAGCAGATTTCCAGAGTAGTGACGAGGAATGTTGATGTTTTCGTGAACACTTCCCACAACGGCATCGGGAAATAAACGAGGCTTCACAAAAGTTGCTTGCTGAACTTGTTCCTCCTCAGATGAGAAACTTTCTTCTTCATCGTCTTTCTCTTTGGAGGCTTCCCCCTCAGTTCTGGAAGTTTCTGGCTGAGTATCCTCGGCCAATTTCTCTTGAACACCCTCTGTTCTTGCAACAGGGGTTAAATCACCTTTTCTTCAATAGGAGCTTTAAAAGCCTCCTCAGTCACATCTTCTATGATGACTTCTTCTTCATTTATCTCAAGAGCTTTTTCATGCTCTTGAACATTCACATTTTCTTCTTCTTCATTCAGACGTTCTTGTAAGGGTTGATCTAGAATGCGTCTCTCTTCGGCAGAAAGATTCCCGATTTCGATCAGGAGAGCAGCATCTAGCTCATCAGCATCATTATCAGCATCTTGAATATCTATAGCTTCTTCTTCATTGAGAGGTTCTGCGCTAGAGCAATCAGCGCCATGAATATGTCTAGAAGAAGTAGAGACATAATTGTTCAGGATATCATTCAACTTCTTCAATACCTTTACTTCAACATCGGCTCATTTCACATCAGGATTGAAGTTAGCTTTCCTGGCTTCAAAGTTAGCTTTTCCAAGAATGCAAGCTTCCACCAGTTCTCTTTTCTTCAAAGCCTCACCAACATCTGAAGTTCTTGCCCATTTCAAGACTCTCTTCTCGTTTGCCACCCTCTTCTTCCATTCTTTTGCTATGGCAGCGTTTGACAGAGAGTCGTTGTACTTGGAGGACAGCCTCTCAATGGACCAGGACTTGTAAATTTCCAATTTCTCAGCAGCAAAAACTTTAACTTGATCCAAAATATGGTCAACGATACCTGTTGCCTCAGATATCTTCTTAGGAGCTTGAATTGTAATGGATTTTCCTTTTCCAACAACCTCTACGGGTTTTGGAGTGGGTCTTGGTTCACCAATCACAATCCCACGTGTCCCTTTTCTGGAGCGCAACAGTTCGAAAGCAGATTGTGGTTTCTTACAGAGCTCAGCAGGAAGCTCCATACAAACAACTTTCCCGGCCACCAAGGAATCTTTAGGAACAGGAATAATGGGTTCACCAGCCACAAGGGTAAGAACAACACCTTGTACTGGTTGTGATGACTCTGTAGCACAGGCGGCTACAAGATCAGTTTGAACAACAGGAGACTCAACCCTATTAACAATTTCATCATTTGGACCGGCTGACTCAACAGTAGGCCCTTCAGTAGATTCTCTCAAATGAGAGAATACAGATTCAGCTTGTTCCACTACGGGAACATCAAATTTAGGCACAACGGCCAAAGATTTAGAAGACTTCACCTTTGCAGATTTAGATGCTCGGGGCGCCCTTATCTTCTTCTCCTTTGAGGCACAAGACCTCGAAGGTTTCTTCAAAAAGGTTGAGGGAGTAGATATTGACGACATTGGAGCTGCAGCAAGTACTCCTGGACCTTGCTTCAACCTTGAATCAACAGATTCAGAATCCTTCTGGTTTGGACTTTTCAGACTGGAGGAACTGGCCTCCGATTCATTCACTGTTTTGGTTCTCTTTGCCCCTGTTGACATAACAGAAGTAGAAGACTTGGATCGGGTGGAAGGTTTTCCACCGGTCTGGAAGCTGGAAGCACCAGATGCAGATTCAAGGTTGTTTTTCAACCTCGTCAGTGTACTAGCCACTGTAAGAGTAGTAAAAACTCGTGGAGAATTGATCTACACCGGTTCAACAACGAGAACCCCCAAATGCTTCAACAAGTGGCTCAGTTGAGCCGCATATGTAATACTTTCTTTGTTCGTCTGACTGATAGAATAACACAAATTCTGAAAAAGGGTATGCGCCCAGTTTACCTGGATCCCTTTTGAGATAGCACACATATAGTCAAAACGGTCTTGACTATAGAGATTGAAAGAACCAACCTTCCCTTGAAGCGCCTTCGCCACCACGTCGTTTAGAAGAATGAATTGCGGTTTGAATACCTTCTTGTTTCCATTCACATGGATTTATGAACCGTCTGCAGAGAAAGTTGTCTTCATCTCCTCCATGATTTCTGAAGAGAGAACCAAGTCGAAAAGATGACCCTCCGTCGGAAGTTCAAAGAACTCCGCATAGACTGCTTCGTCAAAAGAAATCTTCGTTTCGTTGACGGTTGCAACGATGGAATCATCCACCATAGTTGTCGTTTTGAAGAACTCGCGAACTTCGTCTTCGTAGAAGATGAACGGTCCGCCCAGATACTTCCTTAACCCAGAATATTCTAGTGTTTGGAACATCTTCACCACCTCCAGTTGATCAAACGAATACACCGATGGAAAGTCCACCTGCAAACTACAGTGACTGAGGGTGATTTTCTTCACCATTTTTGAGAGAATATGAATCGACACGAGATTTCAGAGAAATTTAGTGAGAGAACTGCAAAGAAAGATAGGGTTCTTAGAGATTTCGAGAGATTGGAAACTTTCAAATTCATGCAGAAATGTCCTTATATAGATGAAAGAGGGAAATACAGAATAATCGTCTATTCTAGGGGTATGGCCTATTAATAAATGTTAAACGTCCTTTTTCAAGAAATCATCATTAAAAATGAGGGTATATCAGTCATTTTCTCTAACTTGATAGACACGTGTCTTCATGTTATTAAGAGATGACTGTTTGATGTTTTGAGCGGGAAAAGCAGATAACTCTCAATGTGGGACATCTGTCCTTGATCAGTTTAATCGGCACGTAGTTAGACGTTTTTCTTACTCCACAAATCCATATTACACAACGTCTGTTAGACGGATGAGTCTATTAGACGCATACGTTTAATTCCGTGTTTATAAAAATTCGTCTAATGTTTATTAGACGTGTACGTCTAATTCCGCATAAGCACCACGTGTTAGACGTGTGTTTATTAGACGTGAGAATCCTTTTGGTCATGACGTAAAAATGTATAACGTCTATTAGACGTGTCCGTCTAATTACGTAGGTTTAACACCTCAACATATAGACTTAGATGTATGGATTATGAGCAAAAATACGTCTAAGTATATACTGTTTCTTTTAGACACCCTTGTCTAATTAGACCGATTAAGGATATTCGTCTAGAGAGTATCTTTACTTCCAAAGTAATTTTTCCCTCTCATTATGAATATGGACATTTAAGGTTTAATAAAAAAAATTTGTGGTCTAAAGACCAAAAACGTTTTTACCAAATAAAAACATTTATTCTTCCAGAATGGCAAGTGCCATTGTTGATCTTCCAAGTTGTGTACTCAGAGGAGTACTCTTCTAGCTTCCTTCCAACTATCCTCATGCATCACCTACAAAATAAACTATTTACAAACATTTGTACCCATACTTAATTGGGTCCTCGATCAATTAGTCCCTTAGGAATCCATATTTGAGTTATTCTAATGGATTTCCCATTTTGTGTTGTGATTAATGCATAAGATTTTGACTTAGCAGATGACTTCCTGCTATCCATTGATCCTTTGACTTTTGAAGAATATTTTATTTTAAAACTCCTTGACTTAAAGTCAGGTTTTAAATTACCAGACTTATTAGCTTTTTCTAGCTTATTCTTAAGCCAGCTAACAGTCGGTGGAACATAAACTATTTCATTTTTGAAAGCAACTTCCTCATTAATAGGATCAGATTTAATGTCAGTCATACTTCCTTTGACAAAACTTATTGGCTTAAGTTTGTCATTTGGTTTTGACTTTTTGCATGACAGATTAGGATCATTGCTGTCAAATCCCTATCCGGATCTAGATCTAGAAGGTTTCAACATGCTGATCTGATATTTGACAGCATCACCAGATCTTGTCCATGCATTGACAACATAGTTAAGCCTTTTGTTTTCAGATGAAAGATTTTGAATTTGTTCCTTGAGTATCTCATTCTCAGATGAGATCTCTTCAATCTTCTTTTCCGAATCATTTGACTCTTCCTCTTTAGACATATTTGATTTATTTAAATCTGATGAAGATTTAGTTTCATTTAGAGATTCTACTAGTTTCTTGTACTCGATGACCATATCATCTAGTGCAGCTACCAGTTGTTCCCTTGAAAACCTTTGGGAAGAAAAATCAAATACCTCAATCTCCTGAGTTCCTTCTTCATCTTCTCTGGCCATGAAGCAAGCAACGTCTTCTTCATCACTTTCACTGGATGAGAAGTACGAACCACGGTTGCTTTTCTGTTCTTTTCGTCACTAGCCATAAGAGCCTTCATCTATTTTCCATCATCCTTGGCGTCTTCACGCTTTGGCTTCCTGCATTTCGATGCATAATGACCTTTAATACCACAGTTAAAACAAGTAACATTAGCATTATATTTTCTATTATCATTAGAATTTGAAGAGTTTGAGTTAGAGTTGCTCTTCTTCATGAAGTCGCCAAACTTCTTCACAAAGAGAGACATGGCATCTCTGCTCAACTGTTGAGCTGCCATCTTCACGTCTGGAGCGGTTGGTGGCTCTTCAGCAGTCACTGGCGCCTTCGAAATGATAATGGACGTGGGTTGATCCTCTTCCATCCTACAGTTCAGCTCGAACTAATAGGTTTTCAGGTCAGCAAAGAGATCAAAGAGAGAGATATTGTTAAGATCTTTGGATTCTCTCATCGCAATAGTCTTTATGTCTCATTCTCTTGGAAGAGCACGCATGACCTTGATAGCAATCTCCCGGTTGCTATATGTCTTGCCTAGAATGGACAGAGTGGAGACGATCTTGCTAAATCTGGTGTCGAAATCGTTCATTGTTTCACTAGGACGCATTTTGAAGTTGTCGAACTGTTGAGTAGAAACCATGATCTTGTTTTCTTTGGTTTGCTCGTTTCCCTCACACAGTTGAGTGAGTCTGTCCAGAAATCTTTGACAGTGTCACATTCGATGATGTAGTTGAACATACTGTCATCGAGAGATCTGTACAGAACATCAAGAGTTATGTTTTTGAGGTTATTCTGCCTCTTTTCATCAGCGGTCCAGTCGTCCTTCTCCTTATCAATCTTGATAGGACCTTCTCTGACAACGCTCCACATGTCATCATGAAGAGAAGAAAGATGAGCACGAACTCTTTTCGTCCAAAAAATGTAGTTTTCATGAGAGAAGGATGGAATGGCTGTAGCACTGGCATCTTTGGGTATGTTCGACATATTTCAGGAAAGGCTTGAGAATAGAAACAGGGCTCTGATACCAATTGATAGGATCGGCTTTATCGATAGAGACGGGGGTCTGGCTATGGATGAAGGCTTATGAAAAACAGTTTGAAAGAAATCCTGTTAGGGATTTAATTCGCTTTCTATTCTATGCAAACTTGTGTAAACACTTGAAACAGATTCAAGGCGGAATTGTTTACTTGGGTTTGAAGCACAAGATGAAATATGAAAAGATGACAGAAAAGAAGAACACAGCAGTTTGTTTATGGATGTTCGGAGAAACTCTCCTACGTCACCCCTTCTTCCAACCACCGAAAGGATTCACTATAAAATGATTAGAATCAAATACAGTTTACACACACACTTAGATCACTATTGAACATAACACTTTCTGTTCAATTAAAAGATGAAGAATATCAATCAGCTAAAGGTGTTTTGATTCTAGCTATCTCTCTCGATTCACACACAGTACAATCAGAAAGAAGCTTCATAATATTCAAAGGCTTGAATTCTCTGTAGTTTCAGTATGCAAGATTGACAAGTAACCGGTGCTTCGTCCATTGTTCTTTGGATTGGTTAAATACTGAGCAGGAGATAACGGTCGAAACATTAAGAATGATACGTGGCACTCTTTCATTGGAAAGCCTCCATTGTACACAGCAGGTTCTGAGCACAAGGATCGTGGCCGTACAGAACTGGTTGTGCGCCGAATATTCCATCAGGGATGTACCTGCAAAACAAGTAATTTGAGGAAAATTCTCTTACGTGGCATTCCTTGATTGGATGTGTATAGCTGTTGCACTAATCTTCACTAGAAAGTGGAGCAAAAGTAGGGTACAGCTATAGCACGTGGGTAGGTGAGATGCTAGATTCAAGCGTACTTCTTAAACTGAGCATTAGACGTATTTCAGTTAGACGGATTGTGAAGATCCGACTAATGAAATATGTCATCTCCTTCTAATAGAAAAACGTCTATTAGACCGCCTGGTCTAATAGAATTAGACTCGCGTCTAATTACAATAACCATTATACTGCACGTCTAACTCCACTGAGTTAGACTGCACGTGTAATTCCGGTTCTTACCTCAGACTTGTCTGAAGGAGTTAAACGCACGTCTAACTTTCATTAATTAGACCACACGTCTAATTATTCAATAACCATTAGACTGCATGTCTAACTCCACTGAATTAGACTGCAAGTCTAATTCTGGTTCTACCTCAGACTTGTCTGAAGGAGTTAGACGCACGTCTAACTTTAATTAATTAGACCACACGTCTAATTATTCAATAACCATTAGACTGCACATCTAACTCCACTGAGTTAGACTGCACGTCTAATTCCGGTTCTACCTCAGACTTGTCTGAAGGAGTTAGACGCACGTCTAACTTTCACTTTCTATTAGACTGCACGTCTAACTTTATTAAGTTAGACTGTACCTCTAATTCCGATTACCAATTAGACTACCCGTCTAATTACAAATCTATTAGACTTACGTCTAATTCCGTGTATTCATTAGACTTGCGTCTAATTCTTTACATCTATTAGACTACAAGTCTAAATCCGATGAGTTAGACTGTATATTTAATTCTATTAGACTTACGTCTAATTCCTTGTATTCATTAGACTTGCGTCTAATTCTTTACATCTATTAGACTACACGTCTAACTCCGATGAGTTAGACTGTACGTCTAACTCCGATGAGTTAGACTGTACGTCTAATTCCGTGTATTCATTAGACTTGCGTCTAATTCTTTACATCTATTAGACTACACGTCTAACTCCGATGAGTTAGACTGTACGTCAAATTCTATTAGACTTACGTCTAATTCCGTGTATTCATTAGACTTGCGTCTAATTCTTTACATCTATTAGACTACACGTCTAACTCCGATGAGTTAGACTGTACGTCTAATTCTATGCAATGAAAGTCAAAATCGGTCTAATGACCTCATTAGATCCAAGTCTTATAACATATTGTCTCAATACACTTGTATCAAAACTCATAAGTTATTTCATCATCAAAATATCAGTGGTTAAATTATTTCAACACTTAGTCAAAATAATTTGACCCAACAATTTGTTTCTTGAGTCCGTAAAGATTTGCCCTTTCAGTGTATCCAACCTTCCATATTTCATCATTTTTGATTTCAGGCTATAAACTTTTAGTTATATTTCGCAATTTTTCCTCAATCTTCTAAGAGCTCTGTTTTTGTATTTCTGGTTTCTCTGAAATCTGTTTTTTTCCTGTTTCATCTATCATTTTCTTGATTGAATCGATTTCCACAAAGTCATACACTTCTTTTGCCTTATTCCTATTCTCTCTTCCAACTTAGAAGAAGAACTAGAATGTAGCAAATTAAGAATGCAGATAACTCAATTAAAACTAATTTACTTACAACCAAGAAAAATCTACGACCATGAATGACCGTAGACTAGCCAACTAGTGACCCTATTTCACAACCCAACGACCTAAAAATTGAAAGAAATCGATGACCTAGAGGAATCACAACCATAGACTTGTTCTCAAACAACCATATTGATTGTATTTATAATTTCCTGACCCAATATTCGTGACAGAAGTCAACAATTTTTAGAAAAACGTTTCAGACATCAAACAACCAAATCAAACAACCGAATTTTGCGCGACCGTGTTGACTGTGCTGACGATCGTGACTCTGACCACGTTTCTCGTAACCTACAACCGAATTTTGCGCGACCGTTCTGATTGTGCCGAGCGTGCCAAACGTATCAACTATGTTGATCGTTTTAATTGTGCCGAACTTGCCAGACGTGCCGACAATCGTGATTCTGATTTAATTCTCCCCTAGGGTTTCTCAAATATATATGTTGATGATATCATTTTGGGGTCAACTAACCCCGCATTGTGTAAGAAATCACTAAGTTGATGCAGGATAAGTTTGAAATGAGTATGATGGGAGAACTAATGTTCTTCCTAGGTCTTCAAGTTCGTCAACATGAAGATGGTATATTCATCAACCAAGCAAAGTATACAAGGGATTTACTGAAGATGTTCGACATGGAGAGTTGTTCATTTACTGCTACTCCAATGAATTCTTCTAGCAAGATCGACAAGGATGAAGATGGTCAGAGTCTCGATGTCACTACCTATAGAGGGATCATCGGATCATTGCTCTACCTAACAGCCAACCGATCAGACATCCTATTTTATGTCGGTGTCTGCGGATGATTTTAGGCTAACCCTAAACAATCTCACTATATTGTTGATAAGCGTATTTTAAAATATTTTAAAGGGAACTCAAAATGTGGGACTGTGATATTATAAGGATCCCAGTTTCAATTTAATTAACTATTCTGATGTAGATTATGCAGGTTGTAAGATCGATCGGAAGAGAACTTGTGAGACTTGCCAGTTTCTTGGTTCATCAAGAAGCAGACATATGTCGACACGTCTACAGTAGAGGTTGAGTACCTTGCTATGGGAAGTTGCTACTCTCAGCTGTTGTGGATTCAACAATATATGAGGGATTACAACATCTAGGAAGACGAGTCTCAGATTTTCTGTGACAACACTAGTGCGATTTCAATAACATACAACCAAGTGTTGCATTCCAGAACCAAGCATATCGACATTCGACATCATTTCATCAGGGAACATGTCAATCAGAAACATATTCGGCTGGAATATGTTCCAACAGATCAGCAAGTGGCAGACGTGTTCAAGAAGCCACTCCCTACGACAAAGTTTTCTTATTTTAAAAAGGTTTTGGGTCTTTTAGACCAAAATTAATTTAATTAACTATGCACAAATTGAGAGGGACATTTATTGATTAATGTGACTGGACAAACGTGTTTAGACGGATGTCTCAAACTGGACGTATCAGATCAGTCCCATAAAGAAACCGTGTTTAGACGAGTTTTGTTTTAGTGGCTTGCAATTTAAGCATGGTTAAATGTCTAAATAAGAGGCATACGTCTGGTGATGCGTCTATAAACGTGCGTGGGCAGACACCGACCGAACAGACGTCTACCTACCTTAAACGCTAGGCATGCAGATAACATACACAGACGTCTATCTACGTGCTTCTTTAGATGCCTCATCTTCGGACGAGTTGGACAATTGTCTAATGTCTCATGATCTGTCCATGTACTTTTCCTGCCCAGAAAATAAACAGTCATATTTCTAAATATTTGGAAGAGATAAGATAATATATTTTAAATATCTCTAAATATCGAATAACATGAAGACATGTGTCTATCTATGTTAAAAATATGACTAATATATCTGACGGTTAATTAATGCATGTTTTTTTAATTAATGATGGTTCTTATGATGGTTTAAATGACGTCCTATGATGATGATTTTCTTGGAAAAATGTTTTAATGTAATGACGACTTCTTTTCTAATGATGTCTTTTGAAACACGTGGCGATTCAATTCTAATTAAGTGTGCCTTGCATGCCAAACAGATTTTCAAACTATCTTTAAGATTCTCTAAAAACCCTAAAATCTTTTGCCCTCTATATTCTTTCTAGAAAACCTACTCGTCTTCTTCCTTCTTTCTCTTAAAACCCTAAAGATGTCTAAGAAGATTGTTCCGTTCTCTCAAAATATTATGCAGGTAGATTTCGAATCAGTATACGAATATGAACAGCCGGAGATCATCGCTATGTTAAAACCCTAGAGGCGTCCGGTCTTAGAAGGTTTCTCGGCGGTCACTTCATTCTCCATGATAAGAAAGTCCGCAAATTCTTCAGCTCCGGAAAGGTTGTTGATGATTCTATTGAGGCGATAGTGAAGGCATTCAAATATCTATCTATGAAGCCTCTTTTGTTGAGTTCTTTGAGCTTCCTTTGGAAGGCCATAAGTTTGACGTTGCGATTTCGGTCGAGATTATTTCTGAGATGCAAATCCTATTTTCGGACATCGGTGGTCCGATAAATATCAACGGGAAGAAGAAGATCTTCAAGTATCCTTTCTGTCTTTTGAACGATATTGTGGAGAAATCGATTCAAGCGAGAGAAAGATCTTTCGACACCTACACTCAAGATCGTTTCGAGTATATGGTGGCTATAATAAGAGGGATTCTAGTCAACTGGTCGTCTGTTCTCTTCTCTACACTTTTGCAGATGGTTTCTCCTTTGATCAAGCAGAGTGTGGGCTTTTTAGTCCAACTCTACTAGCTCTTGGAGCATCTCCAAGTTCCTGTAGGCAAGGGCGCGTCTGTTAACCCTTGTAGAATATTGACGGGTTTCACCGTGAGGAACTTCATAGTGCGTATGAAGCTCGTATAGGAATTGAAGTTAGACAGTTCAGCTCAACAGACGAGTGGACAATCGATCACTCGGTCTAAGCGTAGGACCACTACAAAGTGAGTTAAGACTTCAATTATTGAATCTGCTGTAAGTTCCTCTATCCAGAAGAGGGATTCAAAAGAAGTTGGTGAAGTTGATTCCGTTCCTAAAAGGATGAGAATCAATGAAACCCCTATTTCTGCTATTCCATTGTTTTCGGCCTCGCTATCTCCGTTGGCCAATGTTTTGGCAACTCAACCCAAGATGCTTGTCATGGAGTTTGCCCTTACTACTGGTCAGACGGAAATCAACACGACTATTCAGACGGATGTTCATTCAAGTATTCAGACAGAAACGTCTACTGATGTTCAAACGTTCTCCAAGGTACCTTCAACCTCTTTATTAAATTCCTTGATGAATTTTAAGTGTATCAATAAGACTGAAATTTATTATTAATTATGTGTAGGGTCAAAGTGAAGAAAACTGAAATTGGAATCTGTTCGGTAGTTGATAAAGTTCAGTATTTGATCAACTTAGGTTTTGAAGAAGCGCGTTCAGTTTTCTGTTCAGCTTGGTTTTGGAGAAGCGCGTTCGGTTTTTCTGTCCGGCTTTGGTTTTACAGAAGCGCATTAGATTTTCTGTTCGTCTATGGTTTTTGTAGAAGCGCTTTCGGTTTCATGTTCACTTCGGTATTTTGGGAAGCGCGTCCGATATTTTAACTAGTTCGGTTTTATATCAAAGCGTCCGGTATTTAACAGTTGGTTTTATACAAAGCACTTATGGTATTTTAACCTCTTCGATTTTATATCAACGTTTCTGGTATTTTAACCAGCTCGGTTTTATACAAGGCGCTTCTTGTATTTAACTAGTTTGGTTTTGTACAAAGTGCTTCCGGTATTTTAACATCTTCGGTTTTATGAAGCATTTATGGTTTTGATAAAATTCGGTATTTAATAAAGCATCCGTTATTGGCAGTCTGACAAAGTAGTTGAGCTAAACCTTTAAAAGATTTCCACGTGCCAAATTAATTCAAATTTCATGTACTGTACGTTTCTATTACACCACGATCTCCTAAAGGATATTTCGCGCACAATCGTCATTTAGTACATCCACGATCAAACACATATTCTCTAATGTACTACCCTTGCACACATCCAACCGAAATAGGATACGTGTAAGATGAAGCAAATTTGTCTATTGAAAAGATATCTATTTAAGAAGAAGTTGGAGGACAATTTGCAACCCTTGTTTTTGAACTTTTGAGGTCCTGGTTTTTCAATGATTTCACGAGTCTTAAGCTTTTCTGTAATCAAACCTTCAAGCTTTCAAGTTCTAAAAGTCTACAAGTTTACGAGATCATAAATTTGTATTATGTTTTGTTCTTTCTGTGTGAGTTTTCAGTATTGTAAGTTGACAAAATTTGTTATGTTCAATAGAGTGTTGTATGCTAGGAGTTCGGAAACAGACAGTGTCTAAGTCCTGGTTGGCCGACTGGGTTTGTGTAAGCGTTGTATTCAAGCCAAATATTCTAGTGAATATCCTTCTCAAGGTTGAGAAGAAAGAGTGACAAGGAGAGTTTACTTTGAACATCCATAAACAAACTATGTGTCTTCTTTTCTTTTCATTCCGTATTTTCCAACTCTTTATCTACCGCTTCAAGTTTAAACAAATAGTTCTGCACTTAACTCTGGAGTAAAGATTTTTCTAAGTTAAAAATACTTTGTCAACCCCTACTATTGTGGACCAAGTATAAGAGAAAGGTTTAATAGCAAGGTTTTCTATTCTCAATCAATCAAATATCATTATGTCTATCGTTAACAAGCCTCCCATGTTCATCAATAAAGAGTATGATGATTGTAAGATTAGCATGCAAGTGCATCTGATAGGATCAGGATTGTCGATAGGGAACTAGAGTCTTGGTAAAGAAGATTGCTTACACACTCACAACGGTTGGCACTAATCTGGTTAAAGATTAATACCAGTCTCAACACCACACAAACTATCACAAACTCTTGAACTAGGTTCAAATGCGGAAATGTTTGTTTCAGTTTGAAGCAACACACACAATTCGGACATCAATAAGAATGGAGAATGTTCGGTTTGGAATAGAGAGAAGTCGGTTCGGATAATGAAATGACCGGAAATGAGGAAAGAACACAACACAAGAATTTTATGGATGTTCGGAGATAAAGCTCCTACGTCACCCATTTTTCTCAAACGTTGAGAAGGATATTCATTAGGAATATTCAACACACAATGCAATCTGTCAAATGATCAAGTCTTATTTACTACTTGATATTGACTTACAACTCTCAGACAGTATTAGAATTGTAATACACTGAACAATATGTAAATAGAGAAAGCTTTTCAACAATAGTTGTTGTTCTTAAAAGATGAATTCGTGTGAGAAGCTTATGTTTTCTTCTGTTCTTCAGCTTCTCCTTTTATAGTGGGAATATGATAACGGTCATATTTCCTTTCAACGGATACTTGCACGGTAATCCTAGTATCTGATTGGTTGGTCAAGAGGAGCTGTATTGCATTAAATGTGATTGATTCTTCCCAAGAAATGAAGCAGCCGACCAACTTTGTCTTTACTTGACTTTATCATATGTTGGTTTGGGCAGTTACCTGCTCCTTGGGAGCTGCTTTTGGACTTATACCAAAACGGAGAACTGCTAATTTAACAGTCTTCTACTGCCTACAGTTTGTTTAACAGACTTGTATTAAAATGAAAATTGCACAATCTGAACCTTTGAAATCTTCCTTTTGCACATTCCCAAAAAAATCTGATTGCACCAAAATGGCAACTTGTAGCGGTTCCATATCTTTGATTTTGTTTTTATTAATCTTCCAGTTGGAGTTGTACGGTGGATTAGGATTTTCTAGAAGTTGAACCAACCGAACATCATCGGTTGACTAGTGCTACCGAAAATTAGCGACCGATCAAGGGAAGGAATTCACCGATCCTGAAGTTAAGTCTGACTGGTCTTCTGAGAAAATAGATCAATTAAGTGAGTTCTGGTTTGTGCCGCTTCAGAGAGTTGAATTTAATTAAGTTGTTTAGATAGTTAATTATTTATTAATTAAATATCTAATTTATCTAACATCATCTGGCCTCCCAAGACGACAACATGTGGTACATTATTACAAATGGTCCGATAAAGATCTACAAAGCCAACTCATCCACCATTGTTGGTGATGGTTTTTCTCACCCCGTTGAGAAGCCTCGACATGAGTGGACAGTTGAAGATAAAAGGAAGGTCAACCTTGATAACATGGCCAAGAACACCCTATACAAAACTCTTGACAAGAACATGTTTAGCAAAATCAAAGCATGTTTTATTGCCAATGAGATATGGGAGAAGATTATCCAACTTTGTGAGGACAATGAGCAAACAAGAGAGAACAAACTCATGGTTGCTACTTAAAAATTTGAAAGTATCAATATGCTTCACGGGGAGACGCTGCACGAATTTGACGAATGGTTCACCATCATTGTCATCGAACTTTCTACTCTGGGAATGGTCTATAGCAATAAAGAAATCATCGTCAATGTGTTGAAGGCTCTTCCAGTGCTTAGGACATTAAGTCGACGGTGATGAGGGAGTCTAGAAACCTTCACAAGATGGTGTTGCACGACATGTTTGTCGATTTAAAAGCTCATGAGTTCGAGATGAGCTCAAGGAATGAAGACGAGTCCTCATCCTCGACCGCGACTAAGGCGTTGGTGTGCTCTGTGGAGCCAGCAGTTCCTTCACCCATCAAGTTAGCTGAGCAGTTCAACGAAGATACGATGGCACTACTTGTCAAGAAGTTTGGTAAATTTATGAGGAAGAATGAACTCAATCCATCTTTCAACAAAAATAACAACTCTAATGATCTTAAGGCTAACATTAGTTGATTCAACTGTGACACTTAAGGTCACTACAACTCGAAATGTTGGAAGTCAAGGAGAGATGATAAGAAGCCAACTAATCAGAAACATAAGGAGGATTATAAATCATCTAAGCATAAGAAGGATCAAAAAGTGATGTTGGCAGAGGAAAGCAGAAGCAAGTGGACCCTAAGTGATTCGGACTCCAATTCCTCAAGTGAGAGCGATGATGAAGAAAACAAATTCTTTGTGGCTATTACTGAATAGGTATTTGACTTTGCTTTTGAAGAGTTCATTCGAGATGATTTGATTAGTGCACTCAATGACATGGTCATTGAGTATAAGAAACTCTCTGATCTCGTTTTCAACCAGACAACATAATTGATAAAACAAATGAACAATCCTCTAAGAACGAGAAGCTCAAGGAGACAGTTCAACTGTTGACCAAAGAAAATGAGAGAGCCAACTACGTGATTTCTATATGGACGAAGTCTAGGGATGCGGTCAATCGAATGACAAGTCAACTAAGGCCTACTAAATGCAAATTTAGTGTAGGCAATAACAACAACAACCTAGACAATACATGCAAGAATTTAAAACCCACAAAACTCAAACTTCCTCCTATAAGTTTTTTCAAGGGTACCTCAACTAAAATATAAGATCTAACAACATATAAGGAACATTGTCACCTTCTCGATAAAACTTCTCTTTGCAAGGTAAAAGAGAAATATCATCCAATGAACGTGTGCAAAATCGGAACGATCGACACAATCGGCACAACGACATGGTATCGACTCTAATAACTAGTTCGTTCATTCATCTACAAAGCTTGACTGGAAGGTAAGAGTTTCTAGTTTACCATGTTCTATAATGTTAGGGTTTCTAGTGTACCCTATTATGTTATTTCTCTATTTTATTGTTTTGTTCTACTATTCATCAAAATTGGAAGAAAGAAGAGCAATAAGAATAAAGAAGTCAGAGAATTTGTGATGGAAGGAGTAAGGAAGGTACCTGAAAAAGAAATCAATAGGATTGTTGAAGAAATTATCCATGAAAAGCAAGACTGCAGCAAAAGCTAAAGAACCAATTACTAATATAAATTCTGAAGAAAGTGTAGTAGAAAAACAGGGGAAAATGAAGGAATGTGGAAGGTTGGGTATAATGAAAGAGCAAACCTCTTTGGACATAAAAATCAAATCACAAAGGTACTGATGCATGCAAAGAAATAAGAGATTGTTCTCAACAATGAGAAGATACAATAAACAATTGTCCAATTGAATATACATTATCTTCAAGATTGGAATTTACTGAAGAAGGAAGAATACGAAAAGATAGTAAACTGGTTAGTGGAAACAATGAGGAAACTAATGAAGTCCCCAAAATCAAAGATCTATACTATCATGAAAAATTTCAACTAGAAGGTAAATGAAGTATGGAAAAAGAATGGAGAAAAGAAAGCAGAAGATCATGCATACGAGTATGGAAACATTGATTTCAAGACTCCTTTCCCTCGGTTGATCAAGTATCTCGTCAATGCTAATTCCACCACCTCGTCGTAACCTACGACCTGACCTGACCTGGCGCTACACGGGATTTCTTGTTGAAGTGCTTCAGGTTGAGATCGAGATCTTACAACTTGATTTCCATAATGGGACAATGTCATGTCATCCTCCGCATCCCCAGTTGGTTTAGCCTTCTTATGTTTAATAATTATAGTCTTTTTAGCATAATCGGCTTGTTCGACAACCTCAACATTTACGTTCTCCTCCTCTTGAATATGTCTGACAACTTTTTCATGTGCTTTGAGTTTCTCAGCATCAGTAGTGTTCTGGGATTTGACCATCTCCATAAGTTGCGATGATACAACTATAATAGCACACTTTGTTTCTGTCTGAATGGTGAGAGTCTTGTGGATAGTGGTTTGCATCTACCGCATCTCCTCCCTTAGCTTGATTAATTCTTGGTTTTTTGTTCCCAAGGAGGATGCCTGATTTCTTTCCATTTGATCTAGTCTGTTGTTAAAAGATTCTTTCCACGGAGCTAGAGCTTCCAAGATGATTTATCGGATATCCTGCCTTATGGTTTCCTCAGAGTCAGAACGAGTTGAGACGCGAGATCCAAGGGAAACAGCTCGGAGAGGTTGAGAATGATGAGAGCTAACTTGAAGAAACAGTTCTGAATGGGCCGGTTCTTCAACATTTTCATTTTTGTCCTTGTGATTGTGACCGAATACTTCTTTAATTTTAGAATACTTACCCAATTTTGATGGAGCAGGGGTCTGCTTCTTGGAAGGCGGGGCTTTAATTTCTTCTTCTGTGATTTTTTTTTCTAGGGGAGGAGTTTCAATACCGGTCGGTTCCGGATTCTCAATCTGATGGGAGGAGGCAGGACCCTTGTAACTTATGGATTGTTGGTTGGAGTGGGCTTCATTTTCCTCATCCTCGCTCTCATTCTCTTCACAGGCTCCTAGATCTTCTTCGTCAGCCGAGGTAACTTTATTTCTTTTAGTAATTTCTTCCCAGTCCAGACTTGACATACTAAAATATTTCTCTTTAACACAGGGTCTTCATACTTCATATCCGCAAATAACTCACGTTCGTTGGAGGGAGTCCATTTTTGGTTTGAAGTTCCTCTTTCAGGAGCCAATTGCTTAGTTGTTATGGATTTGGTCTTACCTTGAGGAAATGGCATTTCTTCGACGAAATCCCGTGGTTCCTCCCTATTATCGTGATTTACATCGATTAGAGGGCATGGAATACCGGTTTCTTCAGAATTTGACGTTGACCCCCGCTGTCCACATATTTCAGAGAGATGGACAAATATTCCTCCATAATGGCTTTCAAAAGTTGAATTACTTCCTCGTCTTCCTTTGTAGTGGCACCCATATGATTGAAAATTTTCTTGCATTCTTTAAGGAACATAAGCAACACTTTACCTCTCATATATGCTTCCACGAACTCGCTCCTTCATAGGGCTTCAACAACAGATTTGGTCTTGGTCAAAGAGAATATTGCTTTTTCCAAAATATGAAGTTCAGACCACTTCTTTTTTTGGGAGATCTTAGGAATACCTCACTGAAACTTGTTCCAAGTCTTATATCTTCCCATGAGTAAAACAAGTCAATGTTTTCACTGGCCTTTGTCTCAACTTCTTCGAGAATAAGCTTAATAGTTTCTTGAGCCTCTGGCGAAACGTCGATGAGCGACTCAGGAGTAGGCGGTGTAATGCCTTTGTCTGATTTTCTTTGGCATTCTTCAACCACTTTTTTAGATTCCGGAACCAGTTCCCTGATTTCAAGTCTCCTCGAGGTTCTCATTGCAACAAAGGAAGAGAACGATTCAGTAGGGGTCCTTTTCAAATTGTGTTCATTTGGATGGGGCGCAGTGTCTAGAATTCCTTGTGGAAATGTCAGTATTAGAGTGGATTCTTCATTAACGACTACTATGATTTGTTGGGTCAAATTATTTTGACTGATTGTATCAATAGTTTGACTATTGGAATTTTGATGATGAATTGATAATCTATGCGTCTAATTGTTTTTGATGCAGGTGTATCGAAATTAGATTACATTAGACTTGGTTCTAATGAGGTTCATTAGACCGATTTGGCTTTAGATGCTCAAAGTTGGACGTACAGTCTAACTGGTTGAGTTAGACGTGCAGTCTAACTAGAGGATTTAGCGTGCAGTCTAACTGGTTGAGTTAGACATGCAGTCTAACTAGTGGAGTTAGACGTGCAGTCTTACCAGTAGAATTAGACGTGGAGTCTAATGGAATGTGAAAGTTAGACGTGCAGTCTAATTTGTGAAAGTTAGACGTGTAGTCTAACTCCTTCAGATTAGTTTGAAGTGATTGTAATTAGACATGAAGTTTAATCCTATTAGACCAGGTGGTCTAATGGATCATGTTATTAGACGGGGACGTCTGATTTCATTAGACGAGATCGTCTAATTGAAATACTTCTAATATCATGCTTAAGCAGTTGTTTGAAGCTAGCACCCGCCTACCCACGTGCTCTAGCTCTACGCTACTCCTACTCCACTTTCTAGTGAAGATTAGTACGACATCCAGCTTTAACCAATCAACCAATGCCACGTAAGTAAATATCCTTCACATTACTTGTTTTGTAGGTACATCTCTGAAGAATATTCAGCGCACTACCTATTGTGTACGACCACGATCCTTATATTTAGAGTCTGTTGTGTACTATGGAGGCATCCCAATGGAAGCTCGCCACGTGTCATTATGAAGATTCGACCGTTAGTACATATTCCTTATTTAAAAAATCTCAAGGACAACGGACTAACATCCAGATATTTGAGTGAACAAGTTGAACAATCAATCGATCATTTTGATACTCAGATTATTGAAAATGTTAGCTGCTTTCTTGCTTTACTGTGTGTTAATCAAGAGAGAGTTATAATCAAAGCATCGTTTTAGCTGAGTGATACTTTTCATCAAATTGTAAGTTGAAGAGAAGGGTGTTATTAGCGAGAAATGGATTCATTTCTTTGATTTTTGAAGAAAGAAGGGAGTCCTTTGTTTGTGAGGAGGGTTTAGTTTGAGAGAGGATATAGTTTGAAGGTTTTCATATGTGTGTTTTTCCTTTTCATGAAAACATCATTAAATACGAGAGGTTATTATTTAGAATTCATCCTAAATTCAACTAGACAAAGGAAAATGACACTTACATTTACTAAGAAACTAAATGTTGCATAAACGTTAGTCATCTAATTGAACGGTGAGAGACACAAGTCTTCACGTTGTTTGAAGAATGACTATTTTCATTTTAAGAAGGAATATATTCAAGCAAGTAATGACAAACACTAATCAGTTGTCCCATTTTGATTGAAAGATGAAACTACCAAAACGTTTTATGTAAATAATTGGTCGGTTGTCTGTAAATTTGGTATTCAGGAGATCGATTATTTAGGGCTGAAGAAAAACCGCTTCCGCTTGGAGCCGGAAATTTTATCGGGTGGTAGTTGTTTAGTTAAATAACCGATCAGTTTTATCTCCATTTTTCTTGAGCCGTTCGGTTTTGTTTACACTTGTTTCGGTAGAGTGATTTTACCAGTTTCAAAACGAGAGAGCTTCCCGGTTTTATTTGTCTGATCATTTATTTTCCTTCTATTTTTATGCATATGAATGATTTTTAGAAATTTTATGAAATTATAAATATTTTGAGAAGCGAAGGCTTCTCCCCAAAAATATGCTCAGTTTTTCATGAAATTAATGCATTGAAAGTATGTGGAGAAGCAAAGGCTTCTCCCTTAGTGTATGCCGATTTTTCATTAAAACACATGTAATGACTCAAAAAAAAACTATTCTCCCTAGATGCATTGCCGGGAATTTAAAAAAATTAGTTCAGTTAATATCAGCAAGTCCTAAGATATTTCTAAAGTAAGAAAACATAGTCTCTTGGAGTGGCTTGGTGAATATATCGGTCACTTGCTGGTCGGTTGGAACATATATTAGCCGAATATTCTTCTAAGTCACATGGTCCTAAATGAAGTTATGTTGGATATCGATATTCTTGGTCCTCGAGTGCAACACAGGGTTGTACGTTATAGCAATAGCGTTGGTATTGTCACAAAATATCGGGGACTCCATAGCCTCGATACCGAAATCCTTCAGCTATTGTTGAATCCAGAGAAGTTGAGCATTGCAGCTGCCGACTGCGAGATACTCTGCTTCTGCTGTTGAAGTTGCAATGGATGTTTGCTTCTTGATGTACCAGAAGACAAGTCGGTCACCTAGAAACTGCAAGTTACGCTGGTACTCTTTCTGTCCACTTTACATCCTGCATAATCTGCATCAGAATAGCTTATTAGATTGAAACTAGAATCCTTCGGATACCACAGTCCTACGTTTTGAGTTCCCTTAAGGTATTTTAATATTCTCTTTGTAGAAACATAATGGAATTGCTTGGGATTGGCCTGGAATCTCTCGCATACACCAACCGCAAACAAAATGTATGGTCGGCTTGGTGTTAGGTAAATAAGAGAGCCGATAATTCCTCGATAGGCAGTGATGTCAACGCTTTGACCATCTTCATCCTTATCAAGTTTAATTGAGGACCTCATTGGAATTGAGGCATCAGAACAACTTTCCATATTAAACTTCTTTAACAGTTCCTTTGTATACTTGGCCTGATTGATGAAAGTGCCTCCTTCAATCTGTCGAACCTGAAGACCTAAGAAAAAACTCAACTCTCCCATTATACTCATTTCAAACTTGTCTGTCATTAACTTAAAGAATTTCTCAAACAATTTGGGGTTAGTTGAACCAAAAATAATATCATCAACATAAATTTGTACAAGTACGATATCCTCATCTTTCTCAAATTTAAATAATGTCTTATCTACGGATCCTTTGGAGAAGTCATGATCTAATAAGAACTTTGTAAGTGTATCGTACCAAGCTCTAGGAGTTTGTTTAAGGCCATAGAGTGCCTTATCCAATTTATAGACATGACTAATTAGTGCAGGATTTTTAAAACCATGAGGTTGTTCAACGTACACCTCTTCATTTATAATACCGTTAAGGAAAGTGTTAGAAAAATTAAGTAGATTAATTTTAAACCGGCCACACACTACAATTTTTGAATATTTATTCTAAATAATCAAAAAGGGAGAAATTGTTAGCAAAATTAAGTAGGATAATTTTAACCGGCCAGAGAACTTAATTAATCTCAATTTTCATGTGCAGGTATAGATCAAACCGCATAAACCGACTGGAGAACATACCAAGGTAATCTGGCTTCAAATGATCAAGGCTTGATCAAGAGGAATCGGCTACAATATCCTAACCAGACCGGCTAGTAATAAAGCTCTCAATTCCAGCCGGATCATATTACGAAAAAGATCAACCGGAAACTTTGAAATGTACGATGACGTAATATGACGAGATAGATACCTCTTGGGAAAATACAAGAAGATAAGATCCGGATCAGAAGCATGCTATAAAGATAATGATGATCTGATTATCCAAGATCCGAAGCAAAATCTGATTCAGACAACCGGAACGTGCATGTTTGCCATGTGTCCAAAACTGCAAACCGCTCACGTCATCAAAGCCTGACCGGTGCACGCATGGTTGCCAAGTGTTAGAAAGGTGAAACGTGCACACAACATCTCTGAACCGGCGTGGTTTCAGAATGGCCAATCCTATGGAGAGAGAAGAAAATGAACGTTGGGACATTATTCACTATAAAAGGAAGACGAAGGGACTTCAATAAATACAGTTCTGAATATTTAAGAGAGAAAAGAAATCTCACGCGCGATCCTAAATAGCAGTTTCAATTATTGAAAGCGTTGTTGTTGTATTGAGTTATTGTATTACATCATAGTGAAGTGGTGTAACCGGCGAGTAGCGATTAAGGCTCGTCCGACATTGTGTGATTGTTGTAACATTCAAGTTAGTGGAAATCCTTCTCATAATCTGAGAAGAAGGGTGACGTAGGAGAGTTTTCTCCGAACATCCATAAAAAATCATGTCTCGTGTTGTTTTCTTTATTTCTGGCTTACTTACTCTAAACTGAAATATCACTCACTCCAAATCAAACTAAAACATAATTCTCTATCTTAATTAAAACCGATCTATCTATCCTCCTTAACCGACTCATTATAAATATCATCCAAATTGTTGTGTTGTTGCTTCAAGCTGAAATAGACATTTCCGCCCTTGAACCCGGTTCAAGAGTCTGTGACATCTTGCGTGGTGTTAAGAAACGGTTTTAGTCTCTAACCGGACTATCACCAATTGTGTGTGTTGTGTTATTGTAAGTGGTCACCCTTCAGAAACCGGAACCCCGGTCCTCCAAGGGCAATCCCGATCCTAACAAAAGCGCTTTTAACATCCATTTGAAAGACTTTAAAGTTTTGAAATTCAGCAAATGCTAGAAAGATTCTAATGGACTCCAATCGTGAAACATGAGCAAATGACTCTTAAAAGTCAATGCATTTTTCCTATTTGTAGCTTTGGTCCACTAGTATAGCCTTGTTTCTCGTGACCAAACCATCTTCATTGTGTTTATTTCGAAAGACCCATTTAGTTCCAATGACAGATTGATTAGCTGGTCTTGGAATTATATGTCATACTTTGTTTCTTTCAAATTGCTTTAGTTTCTCTTGTATTGCCAAGATCCAATCTAGATCAAGTAGTGCATCATTTACCTTTTTTATCTTCAACTTGTGAGATGAAAGAAGAGTTTGCATATTCTTCTAACAGTTGATTTCTTGTCCTAATAGGCATAGAGGGGTCACCTATTACGAGCTCTAGAGGGTGATTTTTATACCATTTGAGGTTTGGTCCCGAAATTCTTTCTGACCGACCGATTATTTGATCAAGGTTTTAATGAACAATAATTTGATCCATGTAAGACCAACCGGTTTCCACGGAAATATCCGAAGTGTCAACTGCCTGCTTGATTTTGTTGAACTTCAGTGTTGTTAACCGTTTGGTGATAAACAATTCTTTGGTAAACCTGAATTTCATTTTCACTATTAGATTGGAGATTGATATTCTCTATTCTATTAGATAAATCAATGGATATTGAGGTGTTACTTTCAAAAGATTCATCAAATACAACATGGGATGATTCTTCAATAGTTAGAGTTTTATTATTATAAACTCTGTATGCTTTACTTACTTGTGAGTATCCTAACATAATACCGACATCAGATTTGGCATCAAAAGCGGTCAAATAGTTTTTGCCATTGTTTTGAATGTAACACTTACAACTAAAGATCTTAAAATACCGAATGTTAGGAACTTTGCCATGGTAAATTCAGTAACCCTATCATTTCTAATTTTATTGATACTTACAAAATTTTCATTTTGTACCCATTTAAGCATTTTAATTAAGTTGCAGGCAGTTTGATATTTTGAATCTAAGAAAATAACCCAAGTGAACCTAGAGTAGTCACCAATGATTACTAAAGTGTATAATATGCCTCCTAAGCTGGTTACTCTAACTAGGCCGAATAGATCCATATGTAGAAGCTCTAAACATCTTTTGGATTGAATATTTTCTTTGTTTTTGAAAGTTGATTTGATCTGTTTGCCCATTTGGCAAGCAGAACACACCTTATCTTTTGAAAACTTCATTTTAGGAATACCTTTAACTAGCTCTTTAGAATAGATGGAGTTAATCGTTTCAAAGTTTAAATGGTTCAATATTTTATGCCAAAGCCAGTTTTAGTCATTTTTAGCAATCATGTAAACAAAATTAGAGAATTTATTTTTCCAGTTTACTTTATAAATCAGTGGCGGACCTACAAGGGGGGCCTTGGGGGCTCGGGCCTCCCCCAACCAGGGTAAAACTTTGAAGATATTATATATATATATATATATCAAATAAGGCTTTTCCTGGGTAGTTTTGAAGTTGAAATGTATTGTAGAGGTCAGGTGATCAAACCCTGTTCTTTAATTATAACCTTATTTTATACTAATTCATAATTATATTTCTTTAATTATAACCTTATTTTATACTAATTCATAATTATAGTATTCTAATTTCAAATATAATTTTATTAAAGTAATTATTATTAATATTTTATTTTATACAAAAAATATTTTCTAAAATACAAGTAATTATTATTAATATTTTATTTTATACAAAAAAAATTTCTTTCTAAAATACAATATTTATAATAATAGATAAATTTTAGTTAATATATAAATAACATTTATTTATATAAGTTAAAATATAAAGAATTATATATAAAATAATGAAAATCATATAATATTATTATTTATTTTAAAACTACATTTATATTATAATTTATTTATTTATATATATTTCTTAATATAAGGGTAAAATAACCATTTATATAAATATAAGGGTAAAATATTATTTTATATTTCTTAATTTTAAATTAATTTTAAATTATTTCAACAAATAAATGTATTTGTTAGATTTTATTTAGGAGTTGTGACACATATTTATTTTTAATCATTTATTTTATGTAGGATATAGAATAATGAAGATGTTCTATAAACGAATTTGTACTTCTACATCATATGACCAGCATGAGTCTTCTCAATTAATTAATGAGCCTACTAATGAGTCTAATGTTACTGACCAAATATACATGGTTAGAATATAGCATATCAAAAGATGCATCATTTTGTTTTTGGTGTTATCTTTTCAAACCTTTAAATAGAGAAAACGTAGATGATACATTTATAGGAGATGAGTACAAAAATTGGAAAAAAGCATTAGAAAGATTCAATCGTCATATGAGAACTTCAAATAGTTAAACTTCAAATAGTTGTCATAATGAAGCTAGAATTCAATTTGAGATCAAAGACATAACGTGAGAAACGTTTTACGTACACATGGTCGTGATATAGAAATAAATTATCACACATGTTTAATGACAATATTTGATGTAACACGCTTTCTATTGAGGCAAAGATTACCTTTTCGAGGACATGATGAGTCAAGTAATTCATCAAATAAAGGAAATTTTCTTGAATTGATTGATATAGTCAACGTAATGAAGATATTTGTCTTCTTTTGTACCGACTCATGGACAAGAATAATTTAGTAATTGTGCTTATTAGTATTTTTATGTAATTATCGAGTAAAATTTTAATTAAAAATGCATTTATTTGATAGCCAAAAAATGCTACGTTATTAGGTATTTGGCCCCCCCGAGAAAATATTTCTGGGTCCGCCACTGTTATAAATATTTCATATCCTATACCCTGTTATCAAGGTACTTCCTTGTTGATCCTTAATTAAACATGCTTGTTTATGAAATTTAACAATATATATCATATGATACACATTTAACTTATGCTAAGCAGGTTATAACATAAATTTTCAACAAGTAGGACATTGTTTATAGTTAGGTTGCCATGAACAATCTTACTCTTGCCCATAGCCTTACCCTTAGAGTTGTCGCTGAAAGTGATCCTTGAAATCGATTCTTTCACAATATCGGTTAATTGCTTGCTATTTTCAGTAATGTGCCTTGAACTTCCAATGTCCAGGAACCATTCCGAATCCTACAAGGATTTGACCTATTTCACCTGAAAAATAGAATTATTTACACATTTTGGTACCCACATTAATTCGGTCCACGGTTAATTAGTCCATTGGGAATCCACACTTGTCTTACTTCGATGGTTCTCTCAGTCCTTGTCTTATAATTCTATATGCATTAGTCTTGACATCTCCTTGTCTACCTTTAGATTAGTCGTAATGTTTTGAAGAAGAGTTTTAAGAGTGCCCTTTTGGATGTTTCTCATGTTCATGTACAACTAATCGACTGGTTTTCCTTCTCTTAGGGCTAAGCCACTGTGTCTGGTTAGATGGCTCAACATATTCCAATTCCTTTTTAATTTTCCACTCATCTATATTATGACTTGCTTTAGTGTCGATTGAAGTACTTTTCACAAAACTTATGAATGGAAATTTTCTTTATTGAGTTTCAACTCTTTTCATAACTTATCTGTATTGTTGTTGTCATAGCCTAGACCGAACTTGCATTTGGCAGGTCTCAGATCTTATCCATGCAGCAATCACAAACCTGGTTCTTTCATTTTTGTCAGTTAACATTTGAACTGTCTCCTTGAGTTTTTCATTCTTAGAAGATAGTTCAACCGTTCTTCCAATTTGGTTATCTGGATGATTTGATACGAGATTAGACAAAATCTTGTATTCAATGACCATGTCATTGAGTGCAGTAATCAGATCTTCTCGTGTGAACTCCTTAGAGGCTAATTCGAATACATCTTCGTCATTTGCCATGAAGCATCTAACTTCTTCATTGTCACTGTCTGAATCGCTTTGAGCCCATTTGCTTCCACCATGTTTAGCTAGCAAGGCTTTCTAGACTTCCATTTTATGTTTGGATGGTTGGTGATCCTCCTTTGGTTTCTGATCGGTTGGCTTTTTGTCATCTCTCCTTGGCTTCTGGCACTACGACTTGTAATGACCTAAGGTATCAAAATTAAAACAATGAACGCTAGCTTTATTACCATTTGAGTAGTTGTAGTTGTATGATTTGTTGGGTTGATTCTTCTTCATGAATTTTCCAAACTTTTTGGCAAGCATAGCCATTGCATCGTCGCTGAACTGCTCGGCTTACTTGACAGATACTGGAGCGGTTGGCTCTACATGGGACACCAATGCCTTTGTCATATTCGAGGATGATGACTCATCTTCATTTCTTGAGTTCATCTCGAACTCATATGCTTTCAGATCTTCAAAGACGTCATGTAGTCGCATCTTATGAAGACTTCTGGATTCTATCATTACCACTGTTTTGACATCTCAAGCGCTGGGAAGCGCTCTTAGCGCTTTGACGATTGTCTCTTTATTGTCGTAGGTTTTTTCCAAAAGAGAGAGTTCATTCACAATGTTTGTGAAACAATCACCAAATTCTTTCATGGTTTTTCCGGGGCACATCTTGACATTTTCAAATTTCTGAGTGGCCACCATGATTTTGTTTTCCTTGGTTCGCTCGTTCCCTTGTTAAGCTGGACGATTGTTTCCCGTACTTCTTCTTCCGTACAATATTTATGGATGTTCGGAGAAATGCATTTTTACATGGTAAACTTGATGAAAAGGTCTACATAGAACAACCTCCGGGAATTATCAAGAATTTCATGGTCATGTATGTCGTGTTCATAAAGTTATTTATGGCCTCATACAACTCCTCGATCTTGGTATGCTACATTCCAAGCCACATTACTTTCTCAAGCTTTCATTGAAGTCAAGTCAGATATTTTTTGTTTTTTAAAATAATCTTTTTTTTAAGAAAAAATTAATAATATATTTAAGGAAAAGAAATAAATATTTATAGTTATTATTTTTTCAAAATATTACTAATAATATATTTTTAAATCCATATGACATTAAAAATATATTGGTCATGACATGTTAGTTTCAAATAAGAAGTATTATAATTCATTAAATAAGCCTCAAAAAGATATCAATATGAATTTTTGCTTCCAAATAACATAGACGGATAACCCGACTCATACTCTTTTATAAATCCAACAAACACCACTAATAATATGACCAAATTAAGTAAGAGTTTAGAGATTAAGTTCAATAATAAAATCATATAAATCTAAAATAAGATAAATCCAAATTGCTTAATATTTTAGTTTAAATATGTAGTGGATTTCTGATTTTTGTATGTAGGTACTTTTAATGCATTCATCTACTATTAAATATTAGTATAAAAAATATATATATTATAATGAATTTTTAATTAACTTAAAATAATATCAAACTAAAAAATAATTTGAATATTTTTTTTAAAAATTTTATGTTTTCTTATTTATAAAATATTAAAAATATTTTTAGTTATATTAAAATATAAATTAATCCTAAAACATAATATTTAAAATTATAAAAATTAATTTATTATAAATCATATTTAATTATTACTATTGAATTATTACATACTTATAAAGTAATTAGATTAATTATAAAAATAATATATCATTATTAATAGGAAAACAATCAATAAATAATAAAATTTAAATAATAATGAAAAGTTAATCTTGGTAAATATTGTGTAGCGAAAGTGTGACTATTTTTCAAAGATTTTTTCATTATTTATGTCTTTATATAAGATTATTATATATTTTGTTACATAATTTAATATATCTATTCATAAAATAATTTTTTTTAATAACTTTATTCTTCTCATTTTAATGTTTTAAATGTACTAATAGTATTAATGACCAACAAAAAATAGAATTTAAACTTGTTTAAACAAATAACTACTTATAAATTTATATTTATTGAGATAATATAATCAGATTGATATTTATAAATATAAACTATATTAAAATAAAAAATAGATTAAAAAAATTAGAGTTGGAGTGAACTTTAAACAAATTTTTGATCAACATGAATAAATTGAAATAATAAAAAATTTAGAAAAAAAATATTTTTGAATGACTGAGTTTTGTCTATTTTTTAGAATCAAATAATAAAGTAATGAATTAAATAAATAAAGTAAAAAAAGATCATGTCACATTTATATCATAAAATAAAAACAATTATTCAATAATAAAAATATATTCTAGGGTTCTCCAGAAGAATCGAATATATTCTAGGGTTTACAAAAAATTGGTTGTCTGGGAGAGGATAGAGAAAAGAGAGAAAAGAGAAGATACAGCCTGGCAAGAGAGAGAAAAAAGAAAAAGTGGTTTTGTGTGCGCTTACATTTCTTTTTTATATAATTTTTTTTACAGCCTGGCAAAGCACACATGGCAGCCACGGAGGATTCGCTGTATGGTCGGAGGCCCAACATCGGCCTCCCTATCACTGCTCTTAAAAAATGACTTTAGAAAATTTAAGAACTAATTCAAAAATTAAAAATTATTTAATAAAGTTAAAGTATATTATGTAGAATTTATAAGTAAGTATAAGAAGTTTATATCATTTATAAGAATATATATTAATTTAAGTAGTTTACAAAATGTTTAAAAAAAATGTATTAAATTAAGAAATTATGAAAGAATAGTATAAAATAATTAGATTGTGATGGTCATGCTTGAAATATAATAATAAGATTATAGAAAGAGAAAAAGATAAAAAAAAAAAGAAAAAGAATATGTAAAAAAATTACCGTTTAAAAATGAAAAAAAGGTAAAAAAATATTATATTAATTTTTTTAAAATAAAAATTAGGCTGCTCAGGGGGTGGGTCTGCCCTAGCCCATGGGGGCCGGCCCTGCTCTTCATTTAGTTTACTTCTCGATAAACTAATAGAGAAAAAAATTCAAGAAATTCTTTTGGGATCGGTGCTTGGTTACTTGTAAGAAAGGGCT
This sequence comes from Impatiens glandulifera, assembly GCF_907164915.1. Lineage (NCBI taxonomy): Eukaryota > Viridiplantae > Streptophyta > Magnoliopsida > Ericales > Balsaminaceae > Impatiens > Impatiens glandulifera. Next base: position 32,561,132 of record NC_061865.1, read on the forward strand.
TTGGTGTTGTGGCCCACACGTCCGTGTCAAAATGATGGTCTCTACTTCGAAACAATTTTGGCCTTTTAGATTTTATCTATACATGTTACATAAATATTATTTTAAATTTAAAACCAAAACCTAATCTCGTTTCATATTAAAGGATTCTACTTTTGTTATACTCTAGTATCTAAAAATGACATATTTTTTCCATTCCTAAATTCATTTAGACTACAACATTTTAGTAAATAAAATTTAGTTAAGTAAAATTACATACATGTATGGACCATTAATCGATAAACAATTCAAGTTAAAAATGACATAAACTTGCAATGTCTCCAAAAGTTGAGGGTAATACTTCAAAAGTTCATAGATAATTCAAGAATTATCTTGAAATATTCCTTATATTTTTGGACACATGTAGTAGAAGTTATGGATCCTAAAATTTAGAAAAAAATAATAAAAATTGTCCAAAACTCTAATTCAATTTTATTTTATAAAATATTGAAAATGAATTATAATCATTTTATATTTTTTCATATTTTTCAAAAAAATTAGGTATTTTTATATCGAACATCAATTAATAAACCATTATTCAAACAAACAAGTCTTATGCAGTTTTTAAATTAAACCACGCGATCAAGATTTTTGATTAATTTAGAAAAAACAGGTGTCTAATTTTTACAACTGGACTCGGATAGAAGAGAGTTCTGATTCTTAACCAATAAATGACTGCTTTTAATATCGTAGTTTTTAATCGCGTCTTATTGTGTATACTTTCAAATTTGAGTTTAAACATGGTACTATAAAACATTTTCTTAAATTTATCCAAAAATATTATACTCTTTAATAAAAATAATTCAAAAGAATACTAATAATATTTTTAAATTTTTATATCAATATTCAAAAGAAGATGTTATTATTAAATAAAATAAAATAAACTATACTTAAAACGCAGATTTCCAAATAATATGTATCTCTAAAAAAATATATTAGACCAAAAATAAACTAAACAAATAAAATTATAATCATATCAAATGTTAATTGGACACATAAATAAGATTTTATATATTAAATTCAATAATAAAATCATATAAATCCTAACACTTAAAAAACTAAAAAATGTGGATTATATTTAGAAGTTATTATAAATTTATCTATTTTATTGTTATATTAGGATAAAAACAGTAATAAATAAAAAATAATTTGTTTTAAAATAATTAAGATATTTATTCCAAAGTGCTAGTATTGTAGTTTAAAACTGAAAAAAATAATTAGTTTGACTATTTTCATCCAAATTGGTCTATTTTCTTATGCCTGGTTTATAAAACATTAAAAAATATTTTCTTTGAATTAAAATATAAATAATTCTTAAAACATAATTTTCAAAATTACAAAATTTAATTCAATAAAATTATATTAATTATTAATATTTAATTATTAAAGGCTTCAAAATAATTATAAAAAAAATGTATATCATTATTTATAAGAAAATAATTAATAAATTTATTAAATTTAAAATAATAATTAAAAGATAATATTTGTAAATATTGTGTTTGTGTCCAAACGTGCTCATGTCCCGTGATTTATTTTAATCTTATTTTGTTTTAAATTTTTATATAATATTATCATTTTTATTTACATAATTTTTAAATATAACTCATTTTATAAAAGATGGTTGGTCATAAATAACTTATTTTTCTTTGAATATTTTTTTTATCTCATTTTTATTCTTTTAAAATAATATTAAATACACATGGTAAACGTATTCATGGTCAATAAAATTTAGCATTTAAACTTATAAAGTTAAATAAAAAAATAAATAATAAATTTAATTTATTTATATCAATAATAATTAGATTGATTCCCTATAAAGTGAATATAGGATAAACATGGGATAAAATCACTTAAACTATTAAAATAGGATAAACATGTATTAAATCAATTCAAACAAATCATTTTCATTTATTCATTTTTTTTAATGATTACAACAGAAATCTGTACACTTTATGAACATTTACTTATACAATTACTAAAACATCGTATATTAATTTTAACATTTGAAATTTACAATTAGGTCCTTAATTTTTTTATGACTTCTGGTGATCAATAAAAGCTATAAAAAAAATTATTGTTGATTAATTATTTTTTATCTTTTAAGTTTAATCTCTAATGTTAATTTAATTAATGTATTTTGCATTCTATTTAGATAAAAAGTTAAATAGAACAAATCTTATATTTAGGTAAGAATGCAGATGGGATCTTCTATAATCAATTTTTTGTGTTCTTGGTGCGAGATTTCTAGGTAGGATGCCATATATCTTGGTCGGGTGTGAGATTTCTCGGTCAGACACTAAGATTCCTCGGTTGGATGAATAATTCGATCGGGATTATGTTCCATTTTATTGAGATAGTTTTTGAGCAAAAATTGGGAATGTTGATTTTTAGGATTCTATTGAGTATTAAACTGAGCCAAAACAAGAATACTATGTATGTGTTTTAGCCAATTCAAGAACTAGATTTTTCCATATTTTTGAAAATCTTAGTTTTTAGAAGATTCCCAATTATAAAAAAAAAACATGCTTAAAATCATTTAGAATTGATCCAAAACTATTCCTAACATTATTTAGAAGATGTTAAGAGAGTTTTCAAATTATAATTCATGACCTAGAGCAAAAGAACAAAAAGAAAAAACCAATTTTAAAATTAAATCATGATATTTTTTTTAGCATGATTCACTTTAATTAAGTTTAATAAAAAACTTAGAAATAATCTTAGTATCATTTTTAAATTAAGAAATTGAATAATCAAGGAATATTTTAGACTAATTGAATTGAATACGAAAATTTTAATTTTAATTAATAAATTTAATTACAACATTAATTGAATCTTATGGTGGGTTTTAAGAATACTCTCAAACCCTTTTAGAAGTTTTGTGCTTACCCAAATTCAACCGTTAAGGCACAAGATTTTAAAATAATAAAAAAAAAGTTTAAAATTTTTTTTGGGTGGATTTTGTGTGAAGTGGATTAAGGGCTTATGATTTTGATCATTGGTTTTGTCTTGGCGAAGGAGTACCATTTATAGACTCCCTAAGTTGGTTGAACGATCAAATGAATCAAATTTCAAACAAAAGGTCATTAATGGATTTTATTTGTTCATTGTCCAATTTGATCGTGCAGGTCATGATTAAAAGTTAGCGTGATCTAAATCAGGCCATTTGGTAGAGTATCTTCCTAGTTACGTCTTTGAAGAATAAAATATTCCAACTGATGTTGATCTAGTTCATCACGAGAAAGAAGAAAAACAATGGTAAAAATGACGGTGTTTGCTTCTTCAGCATTTGAGTATTATGAAAATATTGAAATGACGTTGTTTTTGACCAAAGCGCGGAAGTTTTGGCGTTCCATTAGCATTAACGTTTCACTTGTTTTCGGGCAGACGACTAGTTGTTGTGCGTTTGATGAGATTTCAACGCTCGTCTGATGGATGTGTAGTCTATTGAAAACGTTTCTCTTGCATTCAGCTGCATTGGACGACCCTTTTCCATCCTTAGAGCTTGTTTGAAATTGACTTTTTCAATTCTTTTTAACTTTATTTTCAATCTACAAAATACACCAAATATTTTAATAAATATATTATTTATTTTTGTCTATATATTTCATTTTTAATTTTATTTAAATTTTATAAATTATTAATTTGATATAAAAATGAATAAAACATTTATCTTAAATTATTTATTTTAATTTATTTTGATCTTCTAAAATTATTTTATTTTATTTTGTCTTTATTATAATTATTTGATATTTAATTAATTCCATAATTATTCAAATTAATTAATTAATTGGTGTTAATTTTAATTATTTTTAATTTAAATATTAAAATAATTATCTTAAATTTTTAAATTTGATAGGTAAAATTATAATATTTTAAAAATATAAAAATAAATAAAAAAATAAAATTAAGTTTTTAAATTGAATAAAATAAAATATAACTTTCAACAACAATTGAGGTGCAATCAAAATAATATAATATATTTTAATTCATATACATACCCTCATATAAAAAATTGGTTAATATATTTTTAGGTTTTTGATATTATTTTTAATAATTAAATCATAAAAACACAAAACTTGTAAAAAGAATAATTAAATTTATTTATTTGATTGTTATATTAGTTGCTAATTAAAATTTAATAAATAAATAATTAAACTATTTATAAATAATGAAGAGTTTACCCAAATAATTAGTACTCTTTAGTTCTATTTATATTAATAGTTATTTTCAATACATTTTCTATTATGTCAGGTGATTAAAACAATGATAATACAGAAAAAAAAAATGTTAATTCAATTCAAATAAATATAACTGAAAAAAATATTAATAATTGATTAATTTTTATCTGATATTTCAGATATTTTATGTATAAATTAAAATAATTTTTATTCATAACACAACAAAATAAATTATAATGCATAATTTTCAAAATTTTATAAAATTTAATTTATTATATTATAAATCATATTCAATTATTAAATACTTAGAAAATAATTACATAAATATTAAAAACTATATATTATTATTAGTAAGAAAATAATTGAATTTATAATAATAAATATAGTAATGAAAAAGTTTATGTTGTCTAAATTATCAGACAAGACTAGACATGTTTTATATTATATGCCAAGTCAATTTATATTTTAATTTTATTTTTGTGTATATAATATTAAATATATATAATAAAATTATTTATAACTAAAAAAGTTTAGCATTTAAACTTGTTTAAATAATTAAACAACAAATATAAATTTATATTTGTTTAATTAATATATTTAAATTTATTCAGTAAAAACTATTTTATCAATATAAGAGCTAAATTATTAAGATATAATAAAATATTTAAGTGTTTAATTAAAATTTATTCTTTCTAATATTATGTTATTATTATTGAATTATCCTTCAATAATAGTTTAATCTAATTATTTGGTCAATCTTTTAACTTTTATTTAAAAAAAAGATGAATATTAGATTGTGTTTTGTCTAACTTGTTTTTGTACTCTTTTTTTTATATTTATTAGATAAACAAATATAAAAAATTTTAAAATAATTAATTAAACATTGTTTTCACTTAAAAACTCATTTATGAAAATGATTTATAAAAATAATCATCAAATAAAAAACCAAAACAAAGTTTAGTATTTTGAAATGAAATCTTTTATATATATATTTTTTTATATAGTATTAATTTTTTATTTGACAGTGCCATGTTTTTGGCTAAGCATATTTAATTATAAAATTATGATAAAATACCTATAAGAATATTTTTCAAAATCATAATACTAAATTTATAAATTGGTAATAATTTTATATAGGCAATTTAAAAAGAAACACTTAATTATTTAAATAACTTAAACAAAATTAGATAATGATTAGGACATTTAAAGTTACAAATACTGTCGTTTTTTAGCGTTCATTATCGTGTATGCCTTTCAAAAAATTTGTTTCAACACGACACCTACTCTGAATGTGTTTTTTAAAACTTATCAAAAAAATTACCTAGTTTCTAAAAAAAAAATTAAAATATTTAAGGAAAAGTAATGAATATTTATAATTATTTTTTTTTAAAATATAACTAATAATATTTTTTAAATCCATATGACAATATAAAATATTAGAATATACGATTGATTAAATAAGCCTAAAAAAGCTACGTTAAACTGAAACTTGATTTTGGCGTGGATCACCAATAACCGACTCATACCTTTATATAAACCCAACAAAGACGACTCATACTTTTATATGAACCCAACAAAGACAACTAATAAAATTATATAAACCTAAAATACATTTATGTTTAAAATTTATTATACATTTACCTATTTATTTATATCATGAGATAAAATTTTATTTTTTTTCAGTTATTTAAAAACTATTAATATCATTCCAAATTGCTTCATACTTTTTTTTAGAAAAACAGTTAAAACCATTATATTAAAATCCCAAAATTAGGAAGGTAAAGAATCAAAGTTAGACAAACCCTAACTATAATTAAAGAATAACAATCAAACTAGCTTAAAGAACATAATTAGTAGAAATCAAACATACAAATAAACATTACAAACAAATACTATAAACGCTATCAAATCCTAATTATCCCAATGATGATTTTTATTTTCATATTAATCTGTTGTATCAAATTCTTAATGCTTGATGCTTAATGATTGATGTTTAATACTTGAGGTTTAATGCTTGATGCTTAATGCTTGATGCTTAATTCTTGATGTGTAATGCTTGATGTTTAATGATTGATGCTTAATGCTTGATGCTTGATGTTTAATGTTTAATGCTTAATGCTTAATGCTTAATGCTTAATGCTTAATGCTTAATGCTTAATGCTTAATGCTTAATGCTTAATGCTTAATGCTTAATGCTTAATGCTTAATGCTTAATGCTTAATGCTTAATGCTTAATGCTTAATGCTTAATGCTTAATGCTTAATGCTTAACGCTTAACGCTTGACGCTTGACGCTTAACGCTTGACGCTTGACGCTTGACGCTTGACGCTTGACGCTTGACGCTTGACGCTTGACGCTTGACGCTTGACGCTTGACGCTTGACGCTTGACGCTTGACGCTTGACGCTTGACGCTTGACGCTTGACGCTTGACGCTTGACGCTTGACGCTTGACGCTTGACGCTTGACGCTTGACGCTTGACGCTTGACGCTTGACGCTTGACGCTTGACGCTTGACGCTTGACGCTTGACGCTTGACGCTTGACGCTTGACGCTTGACGCTTGACGCTTGACGCTTGACGCTTGACGCTTGACGCTTGACGCTTGATGTTTGATGCTTGATGCTTGATGCTTGATGCTTGATGCTTGATTCTTGATGCTTGATGCTTGATGCTTGATACTTCCTGCTTGATGCTTCATGCTTTATTATTCATTTGTTAGGATCAGTATCGACTATAGAGACGGGGGTCTAATTATAGTTGGAAACTTACAAACTTCGATTCGATATTAATCCGGTGAGGGATTAAGATCTGTTTCTATTCTTCATAAATCTTTGCGAGCTTTTGAACAAGTTTAAGGGCGGAAACAACTAGCTAGAATTGAAGCGTCAGACAAGCGAATGTAATAGACAAAAAGTAAAGAACACAGGGAGTTTTATGGATGTTTGGAGATAAACTCCTACGTCACCCCTTATTCCTCAACATGAAGGATATTCACTAGAAGACTTTGATTTAGTACAGCGACTGTATAAACCCAATCAGAAAACACAAGACTTAATAACCACCTGTTTTTGAACTTCTAACTAACTCTCTGCTGAACAGAACAAAGACGACTCATACTTTTATATGAACCCAACAAACACGACTCATACTTTTATATGAACCCAACAAAGACAACTAATAAAATTATATAAACCTAAATACTTAAAAATACATTTATGTTTAAAATTTATTATACATTTACCTATTTATTTATATCATGAGATAAAATTTTAATTTTTTTTCAGTTATTTAAAAACCATTAATATCATTCCAAATTGCTTCATACTTTTTTTTAGAAAAACGGTTAAAACCATTATATTAGAATCCCAAAATTAGGAGGGTAAAGAATCAAAGTTAGACAAACCCTAACTATAATTAAAGGATAACAATCAAACTAGCTTAAAGAACATAATTAGTAGAAATAAAACATACAAATAAATATTACAAACAAATACTATAAACGGTATCAAATCCTAATTATCCCAATGATGATTTTTATTTTCATACTAATTTGTTGTATCAAATTCTTAATGCTTGATGCTTAATGATTGATGTTTAATGCTTGATGTTTAATGCTTGATGCTTGATGCTTGATGCTTGATGCTTGATGCTTGATGCTTGATGCTTGATGCTTGATGCTTGATGCTTGATGCTTGATGCTTGATGCTTGATGCTTGATGCTTGATGCTTGAAGCTTGACGCTTGACGCTTGAAGCTTGACGCTTGAAGCTTGACGCTTAACGCTTGACGCTTGACGCTTGACGCTTGAAGCTTGACGCTTGACGCTTGACGCTTGACGCTTGACGCTTGACGCTTGACGCTTGACGCTTGACGCTTGACGCTTGACGCTTGACGCTTGACGCTTGACGCTTGACGCTTGACGCTTGACGCTTGACGCTTGACGCTTGACGCTTGACGCTTGACGCTTGACGCTTGACGCTTGACGCTTGACGCTTGAAGCTTGATGCTTGATGCTTGATGCTTGATGCTTGATGCTTGATTCTTGATGCTTGATACTTCATGCATTATGATTCATTTGTTAGGATCAGTGTCGACTATAGAGACAGGGGTCTAATTATAGTTGGAAACTTACAAACTTCGATTCGAAATTAATCCGGCGAGGGATTAAGATCTGTTTCTATTCTTCATATATCTTTGCGAGCTTTTGAACAAGTTTAAGTGCAGAAGCAACTAGCTAGAATTGAAGCGTCAGACAAGCGAATGCAATAGACAATAAGTAAAGAACACAGGGAGTTTTATGGATGTTTGGAGATAAACTCCTATGTCACTCCTTATTCCTCAACATGAAAGATATTCACTAGAAGACTTTCATTTAGTACAACGACTGTACAAACCCAATCAGAAAACACAAGACTTAATAACCACCTGTTTTTGAACTTCTAACTAACTCTCTGTTGAACAGAACAACCTCTATTCAACTTATAACACTAAGATTTCACACAGAAAAGACAATGGATAAATTACAATATAATCACACAAACTGACAGTAGATTATTCACACTTGAGCTTCTTGAGTGAGAGAGATTCAGATAACACGTAATCAAGAATAATTGAGAGTCAGAATTGAGAGCTTAAGCAAGTAATTCTCCCGTTGTCCTTGAGCTTCTATTTATACTTGAAATATATCAACGATCGAATCCTTGTATACTAAGTGTGAAGGATCTTGATTTTGTGAGTGGTTTGCAGAAGGTTTTTATTAGTTCTCTTCTGTGCAACAGCTAACTCAGCATTAACTTTAGAGGTTGCTGCAGATCTCCTCTCAAGATCCTGCATCCTTGAAGACATAGCATGTAGGTTTTGCTGCATCGGAGCCAAAGCTTCCAGAATGAACTTTTAGATGTCCATTCCTATTGGAGAGGCCTCCTCAAACGAAGATCGTCCAGAAGATACCATATGTGAACCAGCAGGAACAAAGCGTATAAGATTAGTATGAATGCTTACCTAGATTGAGTGCTTTGGTTCCCTGTTTTGAGAGGATGCTTTTGGAACATTGATTTAGGCCGTAGAGTCATCTCTAGCTCCTAAGATCTCAGCGCATAGATCCATAACGTAACATGTTATGTCTTCAGATCGAAGACGATGATCAGGGATGGAGTTAGATTTGGATTGTATGGGAGATGGACATTTGGAATGTTGATGGGAGGGCTTCTTTTCTTCAGATGCCTTCTCTTCAGACGAAGAAGAAGACTCAGTAACTTCAGCTTTAGACGTCCTAAATGAACGGACATGTTCCCTCTCAGCAGACGGGGTCTGCTTCTGTTCAGACGTCTTTAAGGGTTCCCTCTCAACAAATAGCGTATATTTTGGTTCGGATGAGGGATGAACTTCAAACGTTCCCTTCTGAATAGACGAGGGCGTCTGCTCAAACACAAAAGAAAGAACCTCCTCAGTAGAAGGAAATATCTCCCGAACTTCTGATGGGGGGGGGCGTCTGTTCAACAAAATGACAGCCAAAGAACCGCCTTTCCTCAACGTACAATTCTTTTTGATACCTTCTCTTCATCCACTAAGAGCATCTACTCGGATGTGAAAATGAGACGCGACATACCATGAGGAGACGACATCTCATCAATGCATATAAACTGCTCATCGTCGTCTGGGCAGTTGAGCTCTGCACGCGATGGTTTGTTCCGAAGAGAATTCGGTCGAGATGACTCGGTGCCATGAATAAATCGAAGGGGAGTGAAGCAATAAGACTCCATTAGCGAACTGAGGCGGTTAAGGATCTTTGCCTCCATTTGAGCCATGTTGTCAAAGGATTTGAAGTTTGCTTTCCTTTGACAAAAAATAGGATTAAGACCACATCCTTTTGCATTTGCCATGACAAACTATCTTCACGTAAGAGCCTCATTGACATCTGTCATTTTTGTCTAAGAGGAGACTAACTTCTCCATTTTCAAAAGCTCCCTCCACTCTTTCGCTATGTTCTTACTAGTGATAATGTTGGCGTATTTAGAGTGGAGCATGTTGCTCATCCACTTATCGAACGCTTCAATCTTCTCATCCGCTTTCACCTCGACATCCTTCATGATTAGGTCGACCGTCTAATTGGCTTCAGACGAGTGTTCATGAATGAATTTGGCCACGTCTTTTCCTTTCCCTGCAACTTTGGCAGGTTTAGGAGCAGCAATCGTCTGAATGGGTGCTTCTTCAATAAAAGCAGCAGGTGAGGGCACAACCTCCTACTCTTCTATAAGAAAACCAACATCAATAGCACCAGCAATAGTAGTCGCCACTAGTTCGGAGAGGAAGATAGTCTTGTCTTCCCCTTGAATCTTCTCAGCATGGTCACCAACTATCTCAGTAGTTGGTTCAACAATACGTTCCATTTCAGGAACTTCAACACTAGGCACTTCGGCCAAGGGTATAGATGGAGTTACCTTGGAGGGAATCTCAACAGTTGTACACGCCTCCTTCTGATCGGTTAGAAGAGCAGCCATCTGATTAGTCGCTAAAGTCTTCATCTAACCAACAACAGGATTAGACGCCTCCAATAGTATCTTGCATTGAGTGGCCAAAACCCTGTCTAGTGGAGAAGGCATAATGATATAGGCTTCCACAGTTCTTGCCCTTTTTGTAAAAGAATCAACTATGCTAGAGTCTCCAATATTTATCCACTTCTTCTGGCTAGAGGAACTGGCGGTAGATTTCATCATTGAAGTCTTAGCCTTCTTTGTTGAAGTCTTACGACTAGAGGTCTTAGGATGTTTAGACCGAGTGGTCGATTGACCACTCGTTTGTTGAGCCGAGAAATCTGACTTCGACTCCTTCACAAACTTCATTCGCACCATGATGTTCTTCACAATAAGACATGTCATTATTCTGCATGGGTTAATAGTCGCACCCCCGCCTACAAGAACCTATATATGATCCAAGATCCAGCCGAGTTGGACTGAAAAGCCCACACTCTAATTGACTAATGGTGAAACCATTTGGAAAAGGGTGGAAAAGAGAACGGGCGCCCAGTTCACTAGCATTCCTCTAGTTATGGCCACCATATACTCGAAACGGTCTTGAGTATATGAATCGAATGACCTAGCTATTCCTTGAATAGATTTCGCCATAATATTATTTAGAAGGCAAAAAGGGTATTTGAAGAGCTTTCTTCCCGTTGATATTTATCGGACTGCCGATGTCCGAAAATAGGGTTTGCATCTCCGCAATGATCTCGACCGGAATCATGACGTCGAACGTGTAACCCTCCAATGGAAGTTCAAAGAACTCAACAAATGAGGCTTTAAAGATAGAAATTTTGACACCCCTCACCGTCGCTTTAATCAAATCATCAACTTTCCCGGAGCTGAAGAACTCATGAACTTCCTCTTCATGGAGAATGAAAGGACCGCTGATGAATCTCCTGTGGCCAGACGCCTCCAGGGTTTTGAACATATCAACAATCTTTAGTTATTCATACTTGTAGACAGATTCGAAATCTACATGCATGATTTTTTGTAGGACAAATAAACAATCTTCTTAGCTATCTTAGGATTTGAAAAAGAGATAACGAAGAAGATTAATGTTTTTTTCTAAAGCGAAGAAATAGAAAAAGATTCTAAGAACCGAACATTCATGAGTCCAAAAGATATTAAAAAAAATAAAGAGTCGTTTATTTAAAAACATTTTCCCAAAAAAAATCATAATTAGAAGACATCATTTAAAAATATCATAAAAATATCATTAATTTAAGAGACGTGAAGTGATTAACCTTCAAATATATCAGTCATATTTTTAACATTGATAGATACGTGTCTTCATGCTATTCGATATTTAGAAATATGACCGTTCAATTTATAAATATATTATTCGATATTTAGAAATATGACATCATTGATATGACCGTTCAATATGACAGCTCATGTTCTTTAGACAACTGTCCCACTTGTCCGAAGATGAGACGTCTAAGGACGTACGTAGATAGATGTCATTTATGCTATCCACATGCCTTGCATATAAGATGGGTAGACTTCTTGTTCGGATGATGTCTAATCACGCACATCTACACACGCTTAGCATACGTCTGTTCGGATGGCGTCTAATCACGCATGTCTACAAACGCTTAGCATACGTCTTTTCGGACGGTATCTGATCACGCACGTCTACAGATGCTTAGTATACGTTTGTTCTGACGACGTATGATCACGCACGTCTATAGACGTCTAACCATACCTAAACTAAAAGTTGCTTCAACACAACTCGTCCGATATATGATTTCTTTAGACGTCTGATCTGATTAGTCTGATTTAAGATGTTCGTCTTAACACGTCTATCTAGTCACTTTGATCAACAAAATTTCCCATCAATTTGTGCATACTTAATTAAATTAATTTGGTCAAAAATGACTCAACACATTTCTAAAGTAAGAAAACTTAGTCTTAGGGAGTGTCTTTGTGAACACGTCTTCCAGTTGCTGATCTGTTGGAATATATTTCAACCAAATATGTTTCTCGTTGATATGCTCCCGGATGAAATGGTGTCGGATGTTGATATGCTTGGTTCTGGAATACAACACCGGATTGTATGTGATCGATATGGCACTGGTGTTGTCATAGAAAATAGGCGACTCATCCGCCTAGATGTCGTAATCCCTCAACTTTTGTTAAATCCACAAGAGCTAAGAGTAATAGTTGCCCGCAACAAGGTACTCAGCACCTACTGTAGATGTGGCGACAAACGTCTATTTTTTTTGTTGAACTAATAGATTAGAAAATTAACAAGGAACTGGTAAGTCCCACTGGGTGTTTTTCCGATCGATCTTGCAACTTACATAATCTGCATCAGAATAGCTTATTAAATTTAAATTGAAATCGTTCGGATACCACAGTCCCACATTTTGAGTTTCCTTTAAATACTTCAAGATACGCCAGCAATATAATGAGATTGTTTAGCGTTAACCTGAATTCTTTCGCAGACACCGACATCAAATAGGATATTTGTCCGACTGGCTGTTAGGTAGAGAAAGGAACCAATAATTCCTATATAAGTAGTAATATCGACACTCTGGCCATCTTTATTCTTGTAGAGCTTGCTAGAAGAATTCATTGGAGTAGCGGCAACAGAACAACTCTACATGTCACACTTCTTCAGCAACACACTTGTATACTTGGCCTAGTTGAAGAATATGCCATCTTTAAGTTGAAGAACTTGAAGACCTAGGAAGAACATCAATTCTCCCATCATACTCATCTCGAACCACTCATGCATCAACTTAGAAAATTTCTCACATAGTTTAAGGTTAGTTGACCCAAAAATGATATCATCAACATATATTTGGACAAGTAAAATGTGAGAATCTTTAAAAATCTAAATAAAGTTTTATCAAGTATGCCAATGATGAAATCATGATTAAATAAAAACTTTGTTAAAGTGTCATACCAAGCTCTAAGAGTTTTCTTAAGACCATATAATGTTTTGTCAAGTTTAAAAATATGATTAGGCAAGGAGTGATCTTTAAAGCCCGAAGACTGTTCAACATATACAACCTCATTTAAAATTCCATTTAAAAATGCACGTTTCACATCCATTTGATAAAATTTAAAGTTCTTGAAAGATGCATAAGCTGGGAAGATTCGAATAGCTTCAAGTTTAGCGATTTGGGCGAATGACTCCTCAAAGTCAATTTCTTCCTCCTATCTATAGCCTTGAGCTACCAATCGTGCTTTGTTTCTCTCAACCAATCCATCTTCACTAATCTTGTTTTGAAAAACCCATTTGGTTCAAATAACCGATTGATTAGTTGGCCTTGGAGTCAGATGCCATTTATTTCAAATTGATTTAACTCCTCTTGCATGGAATTGATCCAATCTGGATAAAAAAACCTTCATCAATCTTCCTATGCTCAATTTGAGAAATAATGGTGGAGTTTGCAATTCATCCAATAATTGGTGTCTGGTCCTAAGAGGAGCATTATGATTACCAATTATTAATTCGGGTGGATGATTTCTGTTCCATTTGAAGCTTGGTCCTAAAGGGTCATACGTCTAGTCAGAATACCCCGTGACGTCTGGACTTTCAGCCGTCTACTGACTTGTCTGGACGTCTAGTTGAATCTTAACCGGACCAGCTGCCTGATCAGACGTGTTATTTCTAATGACTAGAGCTTCATCATCACTATTAAATTGGAGAGTAAGAGCTTCTAACCTATTAGCAACTTTAATGATCTCGTTAGAGTTACTTTCAATAGATTCATCACAAACAACATGATAGGATTCTTCAACAGTTAGTGTTTATGTGTTTTACACTCTATAAGATTTACTGACTGAGGAATATTTTAACATGATTCCAACATCTACTTTAACATAAAAAAAAAATCAAATGATTTTTCCCATTGCTATGAATAAAACACTTACATCCCAAAATCCTAAAATATGAAACTTTAAGAGTTCTTCCATAGAATACTTCTTAAGGTGTTTTATTAATCCGTTTATTAATAATTGATCTGTTTTGTGTATAGAAAGCTATGTTTATGGCTTTTTCCCATAACTTTAGAGAAACACCTAAGTCGGCTAGCAAAGATCTCGTTGCTTCCTTTAGTGTTTTTACTCTCCTCTCAGCAACACCGTTTTGCTGTGGAGTTCTAACACTAGACAACTCATGTCTAATACTAGACTCCTCGAGGTAAGTAGACATGCATCTATTGTTGAACTCGGTTCCCCGATCACTTCTAATTTTGATGATACTTAAAGATTTTTCATTTTGAAGTCTTCTAAGGATCTTAATTAAATTCTCAGCAGTTTGATCCTTAGAAGGTATAAATATAACCCAAGTAAATCTTGAAAAATCATCAATTATGACAAAGGTGTATCTCATTCCTCCCAAGCTATTTACTGGAATTGGACTAAAGTGAATCATGTGCAATAATTTCAAGCATCGGTCGAATTGAGGGTTACCCTTACTTTTAGAAGTTGATCTAACTTGTTTCCCATCTAGTAAGTAGGACATACCTTGTGTTTTGAAAACTTCAATTTAGGTAAACCAGAAACTAAATCATGTGAAAAAATGTTGTTAGGGTGTTAAGATGTGTTGGGTCAAATTATTTTGGCTAAGGGTCGAAGTATTTTGACTAATGAAATTTTGATGATGTGTTGGTATAAAACTTAATCTAAGCTGTCTAATCATTTTTGATGCAGGTGTATCAAAAATATGTTATATTATACTAAGTCTGAATGAGGCTCATTAGACTTATTGGCCATTAGATGCATTGAGTTAGACGTGCAGTCTAACGAATACGTAGTTAGTCGTGCAATCTAACAGATACGTTATTAAATGTGCAGTCTAACAGATACATAGTTAGACGTGCAATCTAACAGATACATAGTTAGACGTGTAGTCTAACAGACATAGTTAGAAGTGCAGTCTAACAGACATAGTTAAACATGCACTTTAACAGATACGTAGTTAGACGTGCAGTCTAACAGACGTAGTTAGAATGCAGTCTAACAGACATAGTTAGACGTACAGTCTAATAGACGTAGTTAGACGTGCAGTCTAACAGACATAGTTAGACGTGTCGTCTAGCAAAGATTATAGTTAGACGTACAGTCTAACTCCTTCAAATTAGTCTGAAGGAAACTGTAGTTAGACGTGCCGTCTAACAAATAAAAGATTGATTTGCAGTCTACATCCTTCAGATTAGTCTGAAGGGATGCGTAATTAGACGTGTTGTCTAATCCCATTAGAACAGGTGGTGTAATGGATCCTGCTATTAGACGCGGGAGTCTAATTTCATTAGACTTTTAAGTCTAAGTGAAAAACGTCTAATGCCATTCTTAATAAGTTGCTTGAGTTTTATGGATGCTCAGAGATAAAACTATTACGTCACCCCTTCATCCTCAACAGGAAGGATATTCACTAGAAGATTTGATTTAGTACATCGACTACACAAAACCAGTCAAAAAACATAGGAACAACCGCCTACTTCTGAACATCTATCTAACTCTTTGTTGAACCGAACGACCTCTGTTCAATTTAAAACACTAAGATTTCACACAAAAAAATAGTTGATGAATTACAGAATAATCACACATACAAACATAAGTTATTCGTACTTTGGCTTCTTTAGTGAGAGAGATTCGGATAGCACGTAATCAAGAATAACTGAGAGTTAGAATTGAGAGCTTGATCAAGTAATTCGTTTGTTGTTCTTGAGCTTATATTTATACTTGAAGTACACCAATGGTCGAATCTTCTACTTGGACATGTGTCCTCTTTTCGTTGGACAACCGCCACTTGTACAAAATGGTACAACAAAGATATTTTCATTGGGATCGTGGCTGTACCGGACTGATAGTGCGCCGAATATTGTCTAAGATCATGTTGTATTGAGAAGGTACAACAAGAGTAATTTAAATGATAAAGGCGTACGTAGAATTTGTTCATTTTTTAAGGTCAACTAGCTTGTTAGACTGCTGATAACGAACACTACAGATGAACTAGATGAGTAGGGGATGCTTCCGTCAAACGGTTGTTGAAACAATGCATCAGACGCTTCTTCAGACACGTCTGATGAAGATAAATGACGTCTTCTCACGCTCTTCTTCAGACCATGTCTAATGAAGATATACAACATTTTCTCGCGATCTTCTTCAGACCACATCTGATGAAGATAGACGATGTCTGCTCGTGCTCGTCTTTAGACCACGTCTGATGAAGATAGACGACGTCTGTTCGCGCTCTTCTTTAGACCACTTCTGATGAAGATAGACAACGTCTGCTCGCGCTCTTCTTCAGACCACATCTAATGAAGATAGACGACGTCTTCTTGCTCTCTTCTTCATACCACGTCTTCTGAAGATAGATGACGTCTTCTCGCACTCATCTTTAGACCACATCTTATGAAGATAGATGTTGTCTGCTCGTGCTCTTCTTTAGACCACGTTTGATGAAGATAGACGATGTTTGATCGCGCTCTTCTTCGGACAACGTCTGATGAAGATAGACGACGTCTACTCGCACTCATCTTTAGACCACGTCTGATGAAGATAGACGACGTCTGCTCGTGTTCTTCTTTAGATCATGTCTAATGAAGATAGATGACGTCTGCTTGCGCTCTTCTTCAAACCACATCTGATGAAGATAAACGACATCTACTTGCGCTCTTCTTCAAACCACGGCTGATGAAGATAAACAATGTCTGCTCGCGCATTACTTAGACCACGTCTGAAGTAATTAGAAGACGTCTAATTGCGCATTACATAGACCACGTCTAAAGTAATTAAACAATGTCTGCTCGCGCATTACTCAGACCATGTCTGAAATAATTAGACGACGTCTACTCGCGCATTACTTAGACCACGTCTAAAGTAATTAGACGACGTCTGTATGCGCTTGCTTCAGACTGCATCTAAAGAGACATATTTCTTTAGCTCTATACCTATGCAAAAGTAAATTACAAAACTTAGATTTGTTCAAGTCACACCTTAGTTTTTTTTAACCACATATTTAAATTATGTCGTGCTTATTCTTTTAAGTTAATTAATTATTTCATTCTTAATTAATTTTATCTTTTCTTTGTTTAACTTAAAATAACATCACGCTTCATGCATGATGCATCATGCTTCATGATTCATGTTTAATGCTTAATACTTATTGCATAATTCTTAATGCTTAAGGCTAAATGCTCGATGTTTGATGTTTGATGCTTGATGCTTGATGTTTGATTCTTGATGTTTGATTTTTGATTCTTGATGCTTGATGTTTGATTCTTGATGCTTAATACTTAATGTTGTAAGCTTAATAGTTAATTCTTCATGTTTGATGCTTAATAGTTATTGGTTAATAGTTAATGTTTAATTCTTGATACTTAATGCTAAATGCTAAATTTAAATAATTAATGCTTATTATATAATACTTAATACTTAATGTTTGATTATAAATGTTTGTTGCTTGATGTTTGTTTCTTGATGAATGATGCTTGTATCTTGATGCATGTTTCTTTATGATTGATGCTTGATGATTGATGCTTGATGCTTGAAGCTTAATTATTTATGAATGATTCTTATTGCTTGTTTCTTGATGCTTGATGCTTGATGATTGATGCTTAATGCTTGATGCTTGATTCTTGATGCTTGATGCTTGATGCTTGATGCTTGATGCTTGATGATTGATGATTGATGATTGATGATTGATGATTGATGTTTGATGATTGATGATTGATGATTGATGATTGATGATTGATGATTGATGATTGATGATTGATGATTGATGATTGATGATTGATGATTGATGATTGATGATTGATGATTGATGATTGATGATTGATGATTGATGATTGATGATTGATGATTGATGATTGATGATTGATGATTGATGATTGATGATTGATGATTGATGATTGATGATTGATGATTGATGATTGATGATTGATGATTGATGATTGATGATTGATGATTGATGATTGATGATTGATGATTGATGATTGATGATTGATGATTGATGATTGATGATTGATGATTGTTGATTGATGCTTGATGCTTGATTCTTGATGCTTGATGCTTGATGCTTGATGCTTGATTCTTGCTTGATGCTTGATGCTTGACACTTGACCTTTAATGCTTGATGCTTGATGCGTGAGGCTTAATGTTTAATTATTGATGCTTAATGCTTGTTGATTAATGTTTAATGTTTAATGCTTTATGTTTAATGCTATATGCTTAATTCTAAATGCTTAATGCTTAATTCTTAATGCTTAATAATTAATGTTTAATGATTAATTATTAGGAAATGAGTCAACAATAACAGGGGGTTGACCATGTTTTGTTAACCACGAAAACCTTTATTTGATATTAACTTTGTAAAAAGTTAATATATGTTTCCATTCTTCATAAATCTTCATAAAACTCTTGAACAAAATCAAGTGCGAAACTGTTTATTTAGACTTGAAGAGGGAGATAATAGAGTGGAAAACCACAGAAAGGAAAAGAACACAAGACACATAGTTTGTTTATAGATGTTTTGAGAAAACTCTCTCCTACGTCACCCCTTCTTTTCAATCTTGAGAAGGATTCTAATAGAAGATTTGGTTTGAGTACACCACTTACACAAACCCAGTCAGACATCCAGGACTTAGACAATGCCGGTTTCTGAACTCATAGCACACAACACTCTATTGAACAGAACAAATTATGTCAACTTACAATACTGAAAACTCACACAGAAAGAACAGTATGTAATACAACTTTATGATCTAACAAACTTGTAGACCTTTAGAACTTGAAAGCTTGAGCGCTTGATTGCAGAAACATTTAAGAATCGTAAGAAATCATAATAAAGCCGGTTGGAAAGGTTTTAAAGCACTAGGGTTGCAAATTGTACTCCAACTTCTTCTTAAATAGTTATCTTCTCAATGGACAAATTTGCTTCTGAGGACACCTGTCCTAGTTCGATTGGATGCGTGACAAGGTAGTACATTAGAGATTATGCTTTTGATCGTAGAACTACTAGATGAAGATAGTGCGCCGAATATTATTTTAGGAGATCGTGGTGTACTGGGAACGTACATCACATGGAATTTGAATAACTTTGGCACGTGATAGCCTTCTATAGGTTTAGCTTCGTTGTTGTGTCAGACTAGCAATAATGGATTGATGATGCGCTGGAAAGGAATTTCGGATGCTTGATCAAATACCGAATTTGATCAAGAACCGTAAACTCTTCATAAAAGTCGAACTTGAATAAATATATAACTTAATCAAATATCGGAATTTCTTGCATAAAACCAGACTAGTTAAATATCGGTAGGCTAATATAAAACCGAACTGGTTAAATACTGGAAGGCTAATATAAAACCGAACTAGTTAAATACATAAACACCTTATATAAAACCTAACTGGTTAAATACCGGAAGGATGATATAAAACCGAACTCGTTAAATATCGGAATGCTGGTATAAAACCGAACTACTTAAATACCAGAATACCTTGTATAAAACCGAACTAGTTAAATACTAGAAGGCCTTCTAAAAATACTGAACTGAACATAAAATCGGAAAAGCTCCTCCAAAAACTGTTTTGGACAAAATACCGGACGCGCTCCTAAACTACCAGACATAAAACTAGAAGCTCTCTTAAGAATCCGAGCCAAACAGAATATCGAAGCGCTTCTAAAATATCAAAGTTCTAGAAAACTGGAAGCACATAGGAGAAGTGGAGCCGATCAAAATACCGAAGTGCTTCTGCACAACCGGAGCCGAATAGAAATTGTAAGCGCATCAGTAGAAACAGAAGTTGATCAAATACAGAATTTGATCAACTATTAGACGATTTCTCATTTCGGTTTTCTTCATTTTGATCATACACATAAATAATTTAATATGTCTCAGTCTTATTAATACACTTATAATTAATGAAAGACTTTAACTTAACAATTTCTCCCCTTTTGATTATTTAAACAAAATTATCAAAACTTGGTAGTTTTATAATTTTGATTAATTATCCTAAGTTAATTAACAACTATAATCTAACATTTTCTTTCTCTTTGATTGTTTTTGAATAAATTATCAAAGTCAGTGATGTATATCTAGAATTTCTCCCTTTTTGATTGTTTATCCTAAAAATGATCAAAACTAGTAAATGATTGTATCTTAAACATGTATCATTCAATTTTCCCTGTTTGATAACCAAATAAAGAAATGCAATTAGTCAAGAGTTCATAATTAAAAGAATAGGAATAAAAGAAATTTAGGATCCCCTTGTAGTTCTTTCTTCGATGTCCTTAATCAATTTGGTCTTGAACAACCATCGGAATCACGTCCACACCCTCTTTCTCGTTGAGTCTGAGAGCCATCGCCTCAGGGAGTAGGATCGGACCTATGTCTGGAATGAGAGTTACGGGGGCAGAGATTCCCTTGGTTCTCTATTTCTTGTGGAGTGATATCGTCATGATCTAGTTTGTTTAGTAGCCTCAGCAGATGCATTTTCCTCATCTTGGAATCTCCGCGCAACTACATCAGAGAGATTTAGCCATTTCCATCATTTGAGACTTAAGAAGATCAACAAATGATTTAGTCTCGCCATCAATACTGATATTTGTGTCGAAAAAAGTTTTCCATCCTATTCAGTTACTGCCTCATCTTCAAAATTTCTTGTGTGTTGCCCATAACGTTTCTATCCGTGTTTCTATGGGCCATAACTAGCTCATCATGCGCAACCGATGATGATGTAGACAAGTTTTCTATTTGATCCAACCTTGAGCTAAAGGATTTAAATGCCTCTTTCCACGGAGCTAGAGCCTCCATGACAATTTGGCGGAAATCCACTATTCTTGGAGATTCTTCTTCGGAATGAGAATGAGTAGAGAGATGGGAGCAAACATGAACAAAATGAATATGCTTAGCATGAATACTAACCTGGATGGATTGTTCTGGTTTATCAACGTGATGAGAGAATTGATGTTGAGGAACATGAATTATCGCCTAGGAATGAATCCCCTCTTTAAGAATTTCCTCGATAAGTTTACGTATAAGACCCGATTTTTTGGATTTAATAGTTGTACCGTGAAGAGAAATGGTAGGAGTCGATTTCTTGGACTATTGGGCTTCACACTTCTTCTCATTAGCCACTTGCTCTTTCTGGAAGAGATGATTCATCACCTGTTGGGGGAGAAGAAGAAACTTCGTCAACTGTGGACGATAGTTTTGAACATGCTTGATTTTCCTCATCTTCTTTCTCACTTCCTCTGGACTAAGAAGAGTGACGTGTTGACACCTTCTCACTAGAGAAAGTCTCTTATTCCCGCATAGCTTCCCAATAACGCTCAATTTCTGCCTTAGGAACAAGGTGCTTCTCTTTAATTCATGGCCCCAACTGATTATAAATATGGAACATTTGGAAGAGTCGTTCCTCTACAGAAGTATTTTCCTGCTTGATTAGATACTCCTTCAACGTTTCTTCACAACCCTTGAAAATCTGCTCAAACTTAAAGATAAAGCGGACCTTGCCTTAAGGGGTAGCATATCGTCAAAGAAATCCATTGGCTCGTCCTCATCATAATAATTTAAATCTGTTCGAGGAGTAAGAGCCTGAGATTCTTCTTAGCTGGAGGATTCTGTACCATGCACGAATTTAATAGATGTTGAGCAATATTCCTCTATTAGCTCGCTAAGATGATTTATCACTTCTGCATCCAGTTTCGCAGTATCAATAAACGAATTAAAGTTCTTTCTACATCTTGTATAGAAAGGGTAAAGGACAAGACCCCTCACATAGGCTACCATAAATCCTCTTCTCTTGAGGGCTTCATAAACATCTTTAGTTTTGGTCAAAGAAAATATTACTTTTCCAATTTCAGGAGTTCAGACCATTTCTCATCCTCTACAATATCTAGAAGCACTTCACTGAAGCTAGTGCAGAGTCTTGAGTTGAGCCAAATGTCAAACACATCAATCTTGACAATGACAGCAGATTCAACCTCTTCAACTATCAGACTAATAGAGGCTTGAGCTTCAGGTTTCCGTTCATCTATAGGTTCTCCGATTACAATCCCTATGGTTTTTCTCATATGGGAAAAAGAGGAAAATTTCTTTCAAGAAATACCTGCTAAATATCCCTCCACATCATATGTTACATCTTCCACTACCACATCGATAGCAGCCGAAGAGTGTAGAACCTCTTGCTGATTAGAAGGAGTAGGAATTGATTTTTGAGTAGTGCCTACCGCGACTACTTTATCAGCATCCTTAACCATTGAGGAGTTCTCAACTAGAGTTAGAACCTCCTATTGGATAATAGGAACCGCATCAGATTGGTCGGCTGCTGCTTCCCTTGACCGATCGGCTGGAAGAACATCCGATCGATCAACAATAATAGGGTCGAACACATCGGTAGGAACAACATCGACGACTACCGTTTGAACCTCTAAAATTGCAGGCTCAAACGGAATAGCAATAGGAGTTGCAACCTTCTCTTGAACTGATTATGCTAGAACACCTTCTAGCGGCAAAGAGAAAGCAACAAAGAGTGGAGGAGTAGGGATATTTACCTCATACCGAGTCTTCTTACAAGATGAGTTGATTTTGCCAGATTCTCTAGGTGTGTCCTAAACAATGTTGTTGGAACTCGTAGCCGATTCAACTCTAGAGATTTTGAGTGTCTTTGAAGAGGTCACGCGGCTGGAAGTATTAATGCGTTTAGAACCGTCCGTCGATTTGTCGCCTACCGATTTACCACCGATAGATTTACCACCGATTGATTGCTGTTCAGAGGCCTCGTAGTTCGAGTCCTTTCCCTTCTTTGTTCTAGTGATATACCTTGCGACAGAAATGGAGGACACGAACTTGTTGTGATTTAGAGGGGTACCTGGACTGGTGGGCACTTTCATATGCTTAAGGATCTAGCCAATCTAGACTGAAAAGCCCCAACTCCTTTTGGTGTGTGGAGAAACCATCTGATAGATAATGTTGAATAATACTGATTCCTAATTCACATATACACTCCTTGTTATCGCAGCCATCATCTCGTACTTGGATTGGGTTATTGAGTCAAAGTCTCCTCCCCTCCCTTGAAGCGATTTGGTAGTGATATCGCATAGAATGCGATATTCACACTTTAGATGTATCTTCTTCTAACTCCAGTTGACGGAAACATCAATATCGGAAAAGAAGGTTTGCATTTCGAGTAGAATATCAGAAGGAATCTCCTAAGAAAAATCCAGACCCTTCGTTGGAAGCTTTAGAATCTCAGCGAACGCGGTTTCTGAAAGAATAGCATATGTTCCATTCACCTTCGCCGAAATAGAATCTCCTATGATCTTTTTCGATTCAAAGAAAGCCCACACTTCCTCATCATAGCTTATAAAAGGACCTCCTAAGAACTTTCTAAGGCCGGAAGCCTCAATAGATCGGAAAACCGCTACCATCTCCAATATCCCAGACTTGTAGTAGGATTCGAAGTCCACCTGCATTATGTTGTTAGAGAAAGTAGTTTCTTTAGCCATTTCAGGAATCTAG
The DNA here is from genome assembly GCF_907164915.1 of Impatiens glandulifera. Lineage (NCBI taxonomy): Eukaryota > Viridiplantae > Streptophyta > Magnoliopsida > Ericales > Balsaminaceae > Impatiens > Impatiens glandulifera. The sequence continues at coordinate 32,585,345 of NC_061865.1, forward strand.
AATAATTTAAAAAGACGAAGAAGTTTTTCTAGAGCGAAGGAAGAATAGTCGAAAGTTTTAGGGTTAGGGAAATCTCAAGAATAAGGTGAGGCGAAAGTTTGGGCATGAACAATGTTTTTAAAAGACTAAAATAGACGTGTTTCAAAATGCTCTTAATGCAAAGGAAGACAAACTATCATATTAATGATGTGTATTTCCCAAACGCTATGATTAAAATTAAATGGCGCCATTTTGAATGTATATTCCCAAGGAGATTCATCATTATTTACTTTATTAATCATTAGAGTCCTGTAACAAGTATATTAATATTTCATAACAATGAATATCAATTATAATTTGTAATAATGTGTTAAGCTTGAAACAATAACTTATCTTTCCGAGTTCTGGATACCAAGAATCGGGTTCTTGATAGTTGGGACCGAGCGTAGAATTCTATACTCAAGCGCAACGGATATAATGTGAGAAGAGAATTCGAGGTTAAAGAGAGAGGACACCGAGGTGAGAAGAGAATACTACTAGAATACACTTAGTAGTCCAAAATAGAGGTTCAAGACCGAGAGAATAACTTAGAGTAACAACTTTCACAAGCTTCAATTCATAGCCCAAAAAGTGGGGTGGGCATCAGCATTTAAAGCGGCTGAATTATCCAAGAGTAGTCGGTTACAAACTTGTTACAATAACTTGTAGAAATAACAGAATTCGGTTTGAGAGAAGTATAAGAGAAGGGAAACAAAACAAAATTATTAAACATAAAACATAAACTTGCCCATGTGCACACTAAGACCGAGAAAAGGGTGCTGGAATTGTTCTAGGACCGAGGCCTTGATTTTTAGACCCTAACATTATCTCCCCCTTCAGAGTTTGTCGCCCTTGACGAAAAGACCGTGGATTGGTCAACCTCTAATGCGCATCCTCAAAACTTCAAAAAAAAATTCTTGCTTCGGTTGGACTTCAGCAAGTTCAGCAAGGGTCACAACATAAGACCGCAATTCTTAAAAAATCTTCAATAGAGTCCTTTCAATAGTAAAGTTGACCGTGTCCTAGTGCAGATATGAAAATAACGTCTTTCAGCTCCTCTTATACACTATGGTGTTATCCAAAATCCAGAATCAGTCTTTTTTTTGGCCCAACACCCCATGAGCAGTCAAGCAACCATTCTTCTTCCGATTATACTCTAAAGTGTCTTCAAACATCCAAGTCCAGTCCTTTTTTCAGAACAACAACACATGGGAAGCCGAACAGCCATGGCTTCTAATTACTCTCTTGGCTGGTGGTCGGTCTTTGGGTTGTTGGAATAGAGCATTGAAGCCTTCGATTATGTGCTGGAAATCTTCATGAGTGTCTTCCAATGTCGTTGCCGCGAGTGAAACAATTTGGCCTTCGTGCTTACTTTTTACTTGCACCATGGCAGCAACACTATAATTTTCCAAGATCTTCTCTAGCTGGTTGCCTTGCACCATGTTGACTTGTTCCCTTGGCTGGTTCATCCTCTGTCTCAAGCAGTAAATGTGGATCATTAAAACCTGGTTCTTGAGTGGGTTCTTGAACTTCTTATTGATTAGCCGAGACCATGAGTAATTTGGATTTGCACAAATAGTTGGTGTTAGGATCGGGATCGCCCTTGGAGGACCGGGGTTCCGGCTTTTCAAGGGTGAACGCTTATTACAACAACACACACACTAATAATAGTCCGGTTAAAGACTAAAACCGCTTCTTAACACTACACAAGCTGTCACAAACCTCTTGAACCGGGTTCAAGTGCGGAAATCGTTTGTTTCAACTTGAAGCAACACACACAATTCAGTTTGGAGGTTATTTAGTAGATATCTATTTAAGGAGAGAACCAGTTTGATTTAGGAATGTATTGGTTATCTTGGTTTAGATGTTTCAGTTAGGTTTAAATGAGTAAGTCGGAATATGCAAGTAAAAGACACGAGACAAGATTTTATGGATGTTCGGAGTTTAATCTCCTACGGCACCCCTTCTTCTCAAACAGTGAGAAGGATATTCACTAAGGAATATTACACAATCACAATCCACAATACAAACGAGTAACAAATCGTCAGTTACACCACTCACTATGATGTAATACACTACACTTTTACTTAATAGTAAAATACACACACAATACACAGACTGCTTTCGGAATTTCAATCACTTATGCGTAAGATCTTTCGTTTTCTATTTCTTCTCTCTTGAATGAGCTTTTTTTTAATGATCTCACGCGTATCTTTCTTCGGCACCCTTGGCCTCTATTTATAGAGAAAATATGACAACGGTCATAATTTTCTCTCTCTATTGGATTGGTCATTTGAAGTCACGTCGATCCGGTTCAGAGGTTGCGTGCACGCTTTGTCATATCGGACACTTGGCAATCATGCACTTAGGTCGGCTTGCATTTTTGACACATGGCATTCATGCACCATGTAAGCCGCCTGAATTTGATGTTGCTTGTAGAGTTAGACAACCAGTTTCATCATTGTTTTCGTTGCATGCTTTTGATTCGGATCTTATCTTCTTTTGTATTTTCGAGAAATCTGCATATCGTCATATTGCGTCATTTTCTCAGATTCGCTATTTTTCATATTTTCCGGTGAACTTTTATGATCTTCGATAAGATTGTGTCAATCGGATGAATCATCCTTTGCTAGCCGATCCGGTTGTAAACTGTGACCGGATCATTTATTTTTGTACTTCAGCCGGTATGATGCGGCTTGATCTGTACCTGCACAAGAAGATTGAGTTTGATTATGTTCTTTGGCCGGTTAAAATTAATCTACTTAGTTTTCTAACAATTTCTCCCTTTTTGATTATTTAGAATAAATATTCAAAACATGTAATGTATGGCCGGTTGAAAATTAATATACTTAATTTTTCTAACAATTTCTCCCTTTTTGATTATTTAGAATAAATATTTAAAACATGTAATGTGTGGCCAGTTTAAAATTAATCTACTTATTTTTTCTAACAATTTCTCCCTTTTTGATTATTTAGAATAAATATTCAAAACTTGTAATGTATGGCCGGTTTAAAAATTGTTTTGAAAAGATGTTTTTAGCAATTTCTCCCTTTTTAATATTTTTTAAAGAAAAATTTCAAAATAAGTTACTTTTCAAATATGCAATTGACAATTGAAGTTTCTTCAGATTTTTCAAAAAGAGCTAAGTTCATAAACCAGGATAAAATAAACCATAATTAAAGTTGATAAGTTCATAAGCCTTAAAGATAAAGTAATGAAAAAAAGGAACTAGGGGTTGGATGGTCCTCCCTTTTCTTTTCCTTTCCGCTTAGCCTCCTGCTCTTTCCATTCTCTTTCCATTTTGTCCGCATCCATGCACCAACCGGCTAAGAGACTTGTTCTTCCGGTAGGAAGTCGGTTGAATTGAAAGAGGCCACCTGCCAGTCTAGATGATCGAGGCGAGGGAACGGTTGATGGTCTCTGACTTGTGGATACAGTAGATGAGGATGGAGCGACTTTCTTCTTCCTTGGTTGCAAGGGTTCAACATCCTCCTCTTCTTCTTCGTCGAGAGGTTCTTCGTATTGATCGACCGGTTGTGGGCCTTGAAGACCACTTTGGTCTACCCCCTATAACAAGTCTGATATTTTCTTTGTTACCAATTGGTGCATGGCTTGAATCGGTACGATTTCTGGTTGTTTGGCCTGTTCTTCTTTATTGAGTTCCTTGGCAAACTCGAAGTCCTTGGCTTCGAGCTCTTTTCTCAATCGCTCCTGGTTTTCTTCTTCGGTTTGGAGTTGAAGAGCTGCTTCAGCGTCGGATAGGATCTGATCTTGATTGTTAGCTGCTTGCTTCTTAGTCAGTTCCGCAATCTGAGCTGCTATGACTTGCATCATTTCAAGGAACGGGGCGGTTGACGTTTCAACTGACGTTTTAACCATATCAATCAGTTCAGCTTTGAGAGAGGAGGTTCTGGCTACCGTGACCATGTGATATTCGTTGATGGAGGTGGTGACAGTATCGATAATGATGTCCTTAATGCGTTCGATTTCCTGACTCTGTTTAGCATGGTGGGAATGAACCGACACTGCCCTCTCTTGACCGATTGAGAAATGTTCCTTGGGGTTATTATGAGGAGAAGACTTACTTGGAGAGTTAAGGCGGTTGTCTCCGTTCTCATTTTGCTGCGGCTGAGATTCCTCTTGCCGGTCCCCTGCCGGTTTGGATGTTTCACCGATTTCAAAAATCGGTTTACTTTGATAATCTTCGGGATGCAGAAGATGATCTTGACATTTTACTTTCCATTCTGCCTCGATTCGTTTGATGTCGGTGATGATATCTTGTCGCACTTTCTTAAACCGCTCAATCATTTTCATCTCCATCTTGTTCGGTTCCTTTTCACCCGCCTCAATCAAAGCTGCGGTTACTGCTTTTAACTTAGGATATTCGTCGACCAGATCCGATCTGACCAAATCCGCTAGAATAATATAGGTGTCTGCAAGATGGAAGGCTTGCTGCTCTAACCGCAATAGCTCTGACCAATATTTATTTCTGTGAAGTCGGGAAGCATGTGAGATAGCTTGGTTTCACTTCTGATTTTGCACCAAAAATGAAAGGGGCCGGATATTCCATCGTCTTCCTCATGCATGTGACCGACAAGTTGTTGAAACATGGCTTCTTCTTCTTCTACTTCCGAAATCGGATCAACAAAGTCCGATATGATTTGGGGTTGAATAGGACCGATTGAATAGGACCAAAATTTGTTTATCTTTCGAAAACGGATTTGGACCTTCCTGCGTGATTGATTGATTGGATGGCCCCTCTTGGGTCGGTTTTGGGTTGGATCCGGTTGGGATAGAATTTTCCACAACCGGACCGGATGGCTGTCTTTCTTCATTATCTCCCTCTCGCACCGGAGGGATTATGGTTTCAGTGTTGGACGTTTCTTCGACCGGATTATCCTTGGTTTGGTCAGTTGCACCACCCTGACTAGCTTATTTAATAACACTTGTCACCTTGTCCTCATTAGCACGAGTGACATCGTGTACCACTTTCTCTATAACATTCTGTACAAATTTAGAGTGGGCGGAGTGAGTACTAACCTTATCAGACGGATAGATTGTTGAGGAGATGGGAAACGGAATATTAACCCTTATGGGAGTGGGTTGGTATAGAGGATCAAATGACTGATGGGATCGCTCGGAAGGTGTCTTCTCAGCATCATTTGTCTTGCTATCCGCTTTCTTCTTAGCCGGCTTCTTGGCTTTCTTTGCCACAGACTTGACTCTCCCTATCTTCTCTTTCGTTACTTTGGTTTCTTTGGCCTTGCCCTTACCCTTTGGCTTGGCTTCTTTAGGGTCTGCGCCTTCCGGTGCAGCCGGTTTGGCTTCCTTAGAACGCCTAGTCCTTGGAGCTTTTTCCTTTCCCGGTTTAACAACCCGGGTCTGTACACTCTCAGCATTAATGATTTTGTAGTTAGAGAGAGGTGTACCTTCACTTATTCGGATTTTTAGGTGTTGAAGGATTTTTCCGATCGGCATGGCGTAAGCTTGAACCCGATCCTTTGTCTTGGCAACTACTTCGCATAGTCGCTCGAATAGGATGCAGCCCCAATCAATCTTGTCACCGCGGACTATAGCCATCATCATTTCTAGGTTCAGTCGGGTCATATTATCAAAGTTTCTTCCTTTTCCTTGTAAATATTTGGAGATGATATCAAGAAGCCACCGGAACTCTGGCTTCAAAGTATTCTTCCGGCTAGTGTGATCCACCGGGTCACTCGTATCTTTTGAAAGTGCAAGCGGAACCGCCTCGGAGTCGGCTTCTGATAGACTGGTTCGGAAATCCCTTCCGATAATTGGTAAATCGAGGGCTTCAGTAAATAGCTCCTCAGTAATTTCAAAGGTAGTACCGCTCACAGTGGTGGTGATGGTTCTCTTCGTCAGACTTGCCTGGTTGAGGAATTCCAGAACTTTATTCTGATGAAGAACAAATGGACCAGATGATACGTTTCCAGCCCAGACTCCCTCAAGGATCCGATCAGGGCCTTATATTCACTTGTTCCATTCCCGTCGATGTCCTTGAAGTCGACCTACAAGATGTAGGTGAAAAGAGGGTTATCTCGTCCCATGGTAGTAGATGAAGATGATGAAGATAATGAAGATGATCGAGAGAGAATATATATGCAGATTTGCTTTTTAGAATTTCTAGAGAGAGAGAGGAAGGATGGATAATGATTTAACTTCCAGTTTATATAGTGGGAGGATACTTGACGGTTAAGGAACTGAACCGTCGCTTGGTTCTTGGTTTTTTGCCGCCAAATTTCCCTTTAAAAGTTATTGCAGTAACTTTTTGGCAGGAAATGCGGGAGGTAAATCGAGCGGTAATCTAGGGGCGGTAATTGTTGGCGGTAAACTGTTGGCGGTTAATTTGAAGTTTAGCCGAATGTAAATGTTTGAGATTTATTGTTTTAGCCGGAAGCTTTGGTTAACCGGAAGCTTTTATAGTTTGACCGAAGGTTTTGTAAACCGGAAAAATGATGTTAAACTTGAAAATTTAGCGAACCGGATAATTTAAGTTGAGTAGTAAACCGGAAAAAGGAAAAATAAAAATATTATAGATAAGCCGGGAGAAATGATGACTTAGATGGTCACCCGGTCGTACAGCAAAATGACCGATGTGACCGAAAATAATAAAGGATTTAAACATTAAAGTAGTTTCTTTCTCTCATTCTCTCGGTCCATTCCTCCACGGTGTTGCCGGTCCAGTTCTCGATTCTTCCGATCCTGCTTTCCATCATGTGATCGGTCAGAGTGTTGGCCGGACCTACTGGGACTTCTGGTCCGAGATTGGGAATGTTGGAACGAATGTATCATCTTATTTGAAGGGCAAAGCCGATTATTCTTCTTGGAGCTCTGATGAGCTTCTTTAAGTTATTGAAAATGAATGAGGCCTAGTTTATGGGCGAGAGTCTGATTATAGAAATCATGAGGTCAAACACCTCCCGAGAATAGTTTTGATTTGCCATTCGGCCCAGAATGGACCGCTGGATCAAGTTTTGATGGATTTGGAAGTGAGGTACGAGGTCATCTTTCAAACCGTGGTCTTCAACCGGATGAATAGTGCCGGAGAAGATGAATGAGTAGTCCTCTTTTGTTGGAAAGTGGGGGGGTGAAAAATCCGAAAAACTTTCGGATTGTAAGTTGAAGAGATTTGCGAATGACTCTTCAGTGAGCCGATGTACTACACCTTCAATGATAGTAACGATGATGCCATCATCCCTTACATGTCCATTGTTGAAGAACTCGTGCACCTCCTCTTCAAGGATTGTGTCCGATCCTTCAAGAAATCTTCGTAATCCGGATATGAGTAGAGGTTGAAAAAGAACACCTTCAAATCTGGAGTTCAGAACCTCATCAAAGTCGACAATGATTGAGTTTCGGAGTTCAACATTCATTTTTGAAGAACATATTAAGAGACGGAAATATGAAGTTGATGATTCAAAATATAGAGAGAGAAAGATACTTCTGAGATGTGATTTGTTTGAAAAAGGATGATGTCTTTATATAGTGCAAGCGGTTGAGGAGCATTTAATGAGAATATTTTTGAAAAATCTGACCGTTCATGTATGGTCATTAAATGCATTGAAGGTTTGATGCCTTTTCAAGAGAGTAGTCTGTTTGGGGAAGAGTGCGTTGTAGGCTGTCTATTCTATCCGGACTAGGCACACCTTTTGGGAAGTGAATATTTTTGTTTCCAAGGATGATTTGAGATTGTTCTATGTAGAATATTTCAGAGTATTAATGTTTTTATTTTCTCAAGGTTTGGATAAAAGAGGAAAGAAATGATTTTCATTAATTAGATGTACCGAACCGGTATTATAGCAAAATTACCAGTTTGGTAAAGTAAGAGAATGAGATGTCATGGTTCGGTAAGAGAAATGACAGAAAAAGATTAAATGTTGGATGATCCAACGGTTGAGGTTTTTTTAGCCGTTGCCTTTTCCCATCTGTCGATCATCTCTTGAATTCTCTCATTGGTTAGCACATGCTTCGGATGGAGAGTGACAAATGGTCCGGAGTGAATGTCGAGACTAGTACAAAAACCGCTCAGCTGGGGAGCGTAGCCGGTTTTGTTTAAGGTGATCATCTTCTTCAGATTGCTGAAGATGATCCAGGACCAGTTGACCGGGGTGTCAACCGTAATGGCAATCATCATTTCAAACATTTGTTGGGTATAGTAGTAGATCTTTTCCCTATCCAAAATTGTTTTTCCCAGAATCTCGCTGAGAATCTGGTACTTGTGAGAGAGTTGACTCTTAGCACTCCAAGGTTTAACAGGGATGTTAAAGCTTGTGAACAAGTGACTCATTTCTTCAATGGTCACCGGAGAGTATGTGAGATCGGTTACCCCTTTAGTGGGTAAACCACAGTATTCAGCGAAATTCGTCTCGCTAAACAGAAAGGTTTGGCTATAGACTTGCGCCAGGATGATGTCCCAGTGCACTTCTTTAGCGGTTTCAAAGAATTCATCGACTACCAAGTAGTCGATAGTGAAACGATTCTCCAAGAACTTTCTTATCCCGATTTTTTCAAGGGCAAGAAACAACTCCTTAATGCCATAGTCTTCATATTGGTAGATCGAATCGAAGTCAGCTAAAAGGTTCTTTTTAGAGAGAGGAGAGGAGTTCATTTTCTTGTGATAAACTTTTGATCAAGCATTTTGTTGCTAATAATCTTATGAGATGTTTTGATATGTGAAGGGTTGTTTATATATCCAAGGGTTCGGCTTGGTTAAGGATATGAGCGTTCTTAGTGATGTCATCAGGTAATTAATATGGAGTTATCTTGTTTAGGCATACAATGTTTAGTTCCAATGCAATAGTAATGATGACTAAAGATTTTCATGATGAAAATAAATATATGGACAAAATGTTAGTCTTCCTCTCTTGATGATGGACACGTGTCGTCATCTCGATTGAGATGGACTGTTTTATGATTTATAGGTTCCATTTTTAAGGTATGCATGGAAACATGGTCAGCCGTCCCAATTAGCCGGAAAATTTCAATTTATCGAAACCATGATGCATTTTATTGATTGGTTTTCCATACTTGTTTTATCGGGATATCTTATTCCGGTGTGAAGAGATGTCGAAACACATCGACATTTGTTCAGCTTTGGATTTGAACTATCTGTTTTACCAAGTCATTTGAACCGCTCAATATAGATACATGTGATTTGGTAGTATGAATTTGTCAGGCTTAACCGGAGATATCTTTCCGGTTAGCATCCTTGATTGTTTAATTTCTTATTGAGGTACAGTTTGAGAAGCGTGAGCTTCTCCCTAAACACGTACCCCGGTTTTTCATGATGATGTATGTTTTAAAGAATGCATTAATGTCATGGAATAAGTTGTTTACTATCAGTAAGTCCTAAAATATTTCTGAAGTAAGAAAACTTAACTTACTGTAGCGGTTTGGTGAAGATACCAGCCACTTGCTGTTCGGTTGAGACATCTTCCAGTCAGATGTGTTTTTGCTGCACATACTCCCGGATGAAATGGTGTCTTATGTCAATGTGTTTGGTTCTTGAATGCAACACCAGATTGTATGTAATCGTTATTGCGCTTGTGTTGTCACAGAAGATAGGAGATTCTTCGGCGGTTACACCGAAATCTCTAAGTTGTTGTTGGATCTAGAGAAGTTGTGAACAGCAGCTTCCGACTGCTAGGTACTCCGCCTCTGTGGTTGAAGTTGCAACTGAGGTCTGTTTTTTGATGTACCATGAGACCAGCCGGTCTCCCAGAAACTAACAATTCCCACTTGTACTCTTTCGATCGATTTTGCAGCCTACGTAATCTGCATCAGAGTAACTTATTAAATTAAAACTGGAGTCTTTTGTATACCATAATCCCACGTCTTGGGTTCCTTTTAGATATTTTAGAATTCTTTTAGCCGCGGTATAGTGTGATTGCTTTGGATTGGCTTGAAATCTCTCGCATACTCCGACCGCAAACAGGATGTCCGGTCGACTTGCTGTTAGGTAAAGTAGTGAACCGATGATTCCTCGATTTGCTGTTATGTCTACTACTTGACCGTCCTCATCTTTATCTAGTTTTACGGATGAGCTCATCGGTGTAGCCACCTCGGCACATGTATCCATTCCGAATTTCTTCAATAGTTCGGTTGTGTATTTTGGCTGGCTTATAAATGTTCCGGTTTAGATCTGTTTGACCTGAAGACCTAGGAAGAAACTTAATTCTCCCATCATACTCATTTTAAATTTATCAGTCATCATTTTAGAAAATCTATCACATAATTTTGGATCGGTTGATTCGAAAATGATATCATCAACATATATTTGGATGAGTAATATGTGTTCCTTTTTCTCAAATTTGAAAAGGGTTTTATCCACCGAGCCTATTGTAAATTTGTGATCAAATAAGAATGCGGTTAATGTATCATACTAGGCTCTCGGAGCCTGTTTCAAACCGTTAATGGCTTTGTTTAGCCGGTAAACATAATTCATGTGTTCTGGATTTTTAAAACCTGGAGGTTGATCAATATACACCTCTTAATTTATTTTACCGTTTAGAAAAACGCTTTTAACATCCATTTGAAAAATTTTGAAATTTTTGAAAGCCGCAAATGCCAAAAATATTCTAATAGCCTCAAGTCTAGCCACAGGAGCAAATGATTCTTCAAAATCAATGCCTTTTTCCTGTTTGTAGTCTTGAGCCACTAGCCGTGCTTTGTTCCTCGTAACTAAACCGTCTTTATTGAGTTTATTTCTGAATACCCATCTTGTTCCTATGACCGATTTATGTTTCGGTCTAGGGACTAAGTACCAGACTTTATTTCTCTCAAACTCGTTTAATTCCTCTTGCATTGCTAAAATCCAATCGGGATCTAGGAAAGCTACATCCACCTTTTTGGCTCAATTTGTGATATGAAAGCTGAGTTTTCATAGTGTTCCAAGTTTTGTCGCCTAGTTCGGACGGGTGATGAGATGTTACCTATTACTAGTTCAAAAGGATGATTTTTATTCCTTCTAAGGTTTATCCGGGAAGTATCTTCCAAGTGTTCGGTTGGCTAATCAAGGTTAGACTGATCGGTAGGCTGAACAGAGTCAGGCCGACCGATTTCATTAGTTGAAACTGAAGCGTCAACTTTCTGCGGTGATGCAGCTTGATCAGGCTAAGGTTCAACATCAACCGCTTGATTATTGACAAACTATCTGTAAACTAGAACCTCATCTTCATCATCAGAATAGGTATTGAAATTTTCCATTCTGTTGTGAAGGTCGAAGGATAATGTAGTGTTTCGTTCAACAGATTCATCAAAAACAACATGAGATGTTTCTTCAACCGTTAAAGTTCTAGTGTTATAAACTCTATATGTTTTACTTACGACTGAATATCCCAACATTATTCCTTCATCGAATTTAGCATCAAAATCGGTCAAATAACTTTTGTCGTTCATGTGAATGTAACACTTACATCCAAAGATCCTAAGATACTGGATATTAGGAACTTTGTCATGGTATATTTCAAAAGGAGTTTTTGTAAAACGTTTAGTAATTAAAGACCGGTTTTGAGTATAACAAGCAATATTGATAGCTTCGGCCCAAAATTTTTGAGTAACACCCGAATCGGCTATCATTGACCTTGCGGCTTCCTTGAGAGTTCGGTTTGTTCTCTCAGCCAGGCCGTTTTGTTGAGGTGTTCTAGCACTAGACAACTCGTGCCTAATACTAGAATCATTTAGAAAAGTAGTTAAAGTACTATTTGTAAATTCGGTTCCTCTATCACTTCAGATTCGGTCAATTCGAATAGATTTCTCATTTTTTATTCTCAAAAGTAGTTTTATCAGGTTCGGTGTAGCTTGACTTTTATGTTCCAAAAATGTTACCCAATTAAATCTAGAATAATCATCAATAACTACCATGGTATATTGCATGCCTCCTAGACTAGTTACTCTAACCGGACCAAACAAATCCATATGCAATAATTCTAAACATCGTTCGGATTGAAAGTTTCCATTGCTTTTGAAAGATGATTTTATTTGTTTTCCCATTTGACATGCAACACATACTTTATCTTTGAAAAATTTGATGTTTGGAAAACCATGAACCAATTCTTTAGAGCATATAAAGTTTAAGGTTTTGAAGTTCAGATGGTTTAGCCGTTTGTGCCAAATCCAGTTCGGATCATTCTTGGCTATCATGCAAACATGATTTTCAATTTTAGTTTTCCAATCAACTTTGTAAATGTTCCCCATCTGGTTTCCGGTTAATAATGTATCACCTTGATGATTTTTAACGATGCATGCATGTTTGTGAAATTCAACCTTGTACCCTATATCACACATTTGACTTATACTCAACAAGTTAGAATGCAAGTTTTCAACTAAAAGCACATTCGTTATAGATAGATTACCCTTGCCCACGGTTCTACCTTTTGAGTTGTCTCCAAACGTGATCATTGCTCTGATTTCATAGATGATATCAGCTAGAAGTCCGCTGTTGCCAGTCATGTGCCTTCAGCATCCGCTGTCCAGGTACCATTCCGAGTTCTCCAGCCGCGTGCTCCTCCTAACCTCTTCTTCATGTGCCATGAAGCATGTAATTCTTTCTTCTTCATTCTCGTTATCGTAGTTAGCCCAATCGCTTCTACCGTCAGATGCAATGAGTGGCTTCTGGATTTCATTTCCTACACCGGTTTGCTGATTGTTGTTCCTTTGATAGTTATTTCCTTGGTCTTCGTTTCGTTGGTAATCATTCCTGTGGTAGTTACTTCCTTGATAGTTGTTTCCCTAGTAATTGTTTCCCGGTTTTCGGTCGTCTCTCCTTGGTTTCCTGCATTCTGACCTGTAATGACCAAAACCGTCACATTTAAAACATATTACATTTGATTTATCGGCATAGTTGTAGTTGAAATTGTTGTTCGATGGTTGATTCTTCTTCATGACTCTCCCAAATTTCTGAGCTAGCATGGCCATCACGTCTTCACTAATCTGGTCAGCGCTTTTGACAGGAGCCAGAACGGTTGATACATGGACCTCCAGTTCCACCGATGTCACCAAGGCTCTAGTTGCAGTTGAGGTTGAAGCTTCATCTTTGATCCGAGATTTTATCTTGAATTCGTAAGTTTTCATGTCCTCAAACACGTCGTGCAGTTTCATCTGTACGAGGTTGCTTGATTCCCTCATCACCATGGTTTTGATGTCCCATGCACTTGGTAAGGATCTTAACGCTTTTATGATGATCTCCCAGTTATCATATCTCTTTCCAAGTGTGTGTAGCTCGTTAACTACACTAGTGAACCGGTCACTAAACTCTTTGATGTTTTCTCCTGGTTTCATTTTGATGTTCTCATATTTTTGAGTTGCCACCAAGATTTTGTTCTCCTTAGTTATGTCATTTCCTTCATGGATCTGAATGATCGTTTCCCAGGATTCCTTTGCATTTTGACAATCCGAAATTTTGTTGAACGTGTTGTCATCTATCGCTTTGAAGATATGTCTCATGCAATGGTTGTCCAGGTTGTTTCTTCTTCGATCTTCAGCCGTCCATTCTTCCGTCTCCTTGTTGATCTTTATCAGACCCTCCTTTAGAACATTGCTCATCTCATCATCGAGTGTGATCAGATGTAGGTACATCTGTTTCTTCCAGCCGCTAAATCCTTCACTGTTTAGTATCGGTGGCTTGTCGTTGTGGGTCATGCTTCCCAACCCCATCTTCTTTGGTTGCTTGAGTGTTAAGATTCTTGCTCTGATACCACTTGTTAGGATCGGGATCCCCCTTGGAGGACCGGGGTTCCGACTTTTCAAGGGTGAACGCTTACTACAACAACACACATTGGTAAAAGTCCGGTTAGAAACTTAAACCGCTTCTTAACTCTACACAAGCTGTCACAAACCTCTTGAACCGGGTTCAAGTACGGAAATGGGTTATTTAACTTGAAGCAACACACACAGTTCGGTTTGGAGGTTATTTAGAAGATATCGGTTTAAGGAGAGAATCAGTTTGATTTAGGAATGTATTGGTTATCTTCGTTTAGATGTTTTAGTTAGGTTTAAATGAGTAAGCCGGAATATGCAAGTAAAAGACACGAGACAAGATTTTATGGATGTTTGGAGTTTAATCTCCTACGTCACTCCTTCTTCTCAAATTGTGAGAAGGATATTCACTAAGGAATATTACACAACCACAATCCACAATCCGAACGAGTAACAGCTCGTCGGTTACACCACTCATTATGATGTAATACACTACACTTTTACTTAATAGTAAAATACACACACAATACACAGACTGCTTTCAGAATTTCAATCACTTATGCGTAAGATCTTTCGTTTTCTGTTTCTTCTCTCTTGAATGAGCTTTTTGTTTTTAATGATCTCACGCGTATCTTTCTTTGGCACCCTTGGCCTTTATTTATAGAGAAAATATGACAACGATCATAATTTTCTCTCACCGCTGGATTGGTCATTTGAAGTCACGCCGATCCCGTTTAGAGGTTGCGTGCACGCTTTGTCATCTCAGACACTTGGCAGTCATGCACTAAGGACGGCTTGCATTTTTGACACATGGCATGCATGCACCATGTCAGTCGCTTGAATCTGATGTTGTTTGTAGAGTTAGACAACTAGTTTCATCATTTATTTCGTTGCATGCTTCTAATCCGGATCTTATGTTCTTTTGTATTTTCGAGAAATCCTCATATCGTCATATTGCGTCATTTTCTCAGATTCGATATTTTTCATATTTTCCGGTGAACTTTTAAGATCTTCGATAAGATTGTGTCAGCCGGATGAATCAACCTTTGCTAGCCGATCCGGTTGAGGAGTTCAGTCAGTTTGGTAAACTGTGATTGGATCATTTATTTATGTACTTCAACAGGTATGATGCGGCTTGATGTGTACCTGCACAAGAAGATTGAGTTTAATTAAGTTCTTTGGACGGTTAAAATTAATCTACTTAATTTTTTTAACAATTTCTCCCTTTTTGATTATTTAGAATAAATATTCAAAACTTGTAATGTATGGCGGGTTTAAAATTAATCTACTTAATTTTTCTAACAATTTCTCCTTTTTGATTATTTAGAATAAATATTCAAAACTTGTAATGTATGACCGGTTTAAAATTAATCTACTTAATTTTTCTAACAGTTGGGCTCCCACTTTTCGATGCAAGAATAACATAGCCCATTCTTGGGGTTGGTTATCCGGTTGGTGCTTGGCCAAAAGGCTCATCATCATAAGGGTTGGTTCGAGGATCTTTGCCCTTACCCAACGCACCACTTTCGATCGCTGCAAGTCTTTCTATTACGGTGTTGAATCTTATTTCCATGTTATTGCATAATTCGGTCATCTACTGTTTAAGGGCAACGTTCATAGCAGCCGATTCAGTCATGTATTTGTGCAAAATGGCCCGTGTAGCTGCTGATTATTGGGACAATCCCTTGATTAGGAACTTTAGCGCTTTAATTTCTATCTACTGGCGGGTTTCTACCATTTGGAGAATCGCCCAGCTCTTATACCAATATGTTAAGCTTGAAACAATAACTTAGCTTTCCGATTTCTTGATACCATGAATCGGGTTCTTGATAGTTGGGACCGAGCATAGAATTATATACTCAAGCGCATCGGATATAATGTGAGAAGAGAATTCGAGGTTAAAGAGAGAAGAAACCGAGGTGAGAAGAGAATACTACTAAAATACACCTAGTAGTCCAAAATAGAGGTTGAAGACCGAGAGAATAACTTAGAGTAACAACTTTCACAAACTTCAATTCATAGCCCAAAAAGTGGGGTGGGCATAAATATTTAAAGCGTCTGAATTACCCAATAGTAGTGGGTTACAAATTGTTACAACAACTTGTAGAAATAACAGAATTCGGTTTGAGAGAAGTATAAGGGAAGGGAAACAAAACAAAATTATTAAACAAAAAACATAAACTGGCCCATGTGCACACTAGGACCGAGAAAAGGGTGTTGGAATTGTTGTAGGACCGAGGCCTTGATTTTTAGACACTTACACAATGAAAGACACGTGTCTTCATTTTATTCGATATTTGGGGATATATAAACAATATTTATAAAACAAACATATTTCATCTAAAATTTCGACATAACTTTTCAATGTTTTAGTGGGAAAAGTACAAGGACAGATAATGACAAAATAAGACAACTGTCCCATTTTGATTCGAAGATCAAACTACCAAAGCATTCATCTAAATAACCGAAATAGGTGTGTTGTCCGCATATCCTGTATTTAAGGAGTTGGTTGTTTATTTGATGAAAAACCTCATTCTCTTATAGCGAAAATAGACCGAGCGGTATTTTGTTCAGAATGTAAATAACCGACGACTTAAATTCCAAGTTGCTTAAGAAGTTTTGGTTCAATCTACAGTAGTTTCGGTCGAATGATCTAATCGGTTCAAAACGTGAAAATTGTCCGGTTATTTCTGTCTAAGTCATTTACTAAATCATTTCTCTCTAAGCTTATGCAAAAGATATTTTATAAAATTATGCAATAAAATCGGTATTATAGAGAAAACTTCTCCCTCAATTCATGCATGGAGTTTTTATAAAAACAAATGCAATAAAAATCATTTTGAAGAGAAAAAGGTTCTCCTTAAATTTATGCATGCCATATTTTTATAAAATTTAGTTAGGGTCTAGAATACCCAAAATATTTCTAAAGAAGGAAAACTTAGTCTCTAGGAGTGGCTATGTGAAGATATCACTTGTTGATCGGTTGTGACATATTCGAGTCGGATATGCTTCTACGCCACATGATCTCAGATGAAGTGGTGCATGATATCTATGTGCTTGGTCCTTGAATGCAACACCGGATTTTAGGTTTTGGCTATGGTGCTGGTGTTATCACAAAACATGGGCGACTCCTCAGCCTGAATAATGAATTCCTTTAGTTGTTGTTGAATCCACAACAATTGAGAACAACAACTCCCAGCATCTAGATATTCTGCTTTAGCCGTTAAGGTTGCTATGGAGGTCTGCTTCTTGCTATACCAGGAGACAAGACGGTCACTAAGGAATTGACACGTTCCATTAGTGCCATTCCTTTCCACCTTACAACCTTCATAGTCTGCATCAGATTAGCTAATCAAATTGAAACATGAATTCTTTAGATACCACAGTCCCACAATTAGTACCCTTAAGATATTTCAAAATTCTTTTAGCAGCTATATAATGGGATTATTTAAGGTTAGGTTATCATGGACAATCTTACCCTTGCCCACGGTCTTACTTTTAGAGTTATCCCTAAATGTGATTCTTGATCCAGATTCTTTTACAACGTTGGTTAGAAGCTTCTTATATCTGGTCATGTACCTTGAGCATCCACTGTCCAAGTATCATTCTGAATCCTCTAGGAAGCTGACCTATTTAACATGTGAATGAAACTATTTACAACCTTTGATATCCATATTTAATTAGGTTCATGGTTAATCGGTCCTTTGGGGATCCATACTTGTCTCCCAGTGTTTGTCTTAATAATTTTACTTGCATTAGGCTTGACATCTCTTTGTTTTCCTCTCGATGAGTCATTATGTTTTTAGGAGATGAGTTTTGGTGAGGCCTTCTTGGTCGTCTATATGGTTAATGTTCAACTGAGCGGATGACTTTCCTTCTCTCAATATTAAGCCACTATGACTTGTCAGTTGGCTCCACATATTTGAATTCTTTTTTAGTTACTAACTCATCTACATCGTGATTCACTTGAGTGTCAATTGAAGTACCCTTCGTGAGTTTCAACTTCTTGCATGACTTGTCTGGTTTATTGTTGACATAGCCTAGACAAAATTTGCATTTTGTAAGACCAATCGACTCGTCCTCTGATTGATCGCATCTCTAGACTTCGTCCATGCAGCGGTCACATAGTTGGCTCTCTCGTTTTCTTTGGTTAACATTTGACCTGTGTTCTTGAGCTTCTAGTTCTTAGAGGATAGTTCATTTGTTTTACTAGTTAGGTTATTTGGTTGAGTTGAAACGAGATAAGACAATTTCTTGTACTCAATGACCATGTCATTGAATGTAGTAATCAAGTCGTCTCGAGTGAACTCTTCATAGGCAAAGTCAAATACCTTTTCATCATTAGTCATGAAGCACTTGAATTTTTATCGTCACTATAAGTTGAGTAACTAGAGTCTAAATCGCTTCGGGCCCACTTGCTTCTGCTTTCCTCTACGAACATGGCTTTCAGATCCTTGTTATGTTTCTGATCAGTTGACTTCTTATCATCTCTCATTGACTTCCGACATTCTGACTTGTAGTGACCTAAAGTGTCATAGTTAAAACACCAAACGTTAGCCTTGTGATCATTAGAGTTGTTATTGTTTTTGAAAGAAGGGTTGGGTTGATTGTTTCTCATAAATTTGCCAAACATTTTGACAAGTATTGCCATCGCATATTCGCTGAACTACTCAGAAGACTTGATGGGTGAAGGGACTGCTGGCTCCATAGAGGACACCAACGCCTTGGTCGCGGTCGAGGATGAGGTCTCGTCTTTATTCCTTGAGTTCATCTCGAACTCATGGGCTTTTATATTGTAAAACATGTCATGCAACTCCATCTTGTGGATGTTTCTGGACTCCCTCATCACCGTTGTCTTAATGTCCCAAGCACTGAGAAGATCCTTGAACGCCTTGACGATGATTTCTTTGTTGTCATAGACCTTTCCCACAGAGTGGAAAGTTCAATGACAATGTTGGCGAGGCATTTGTCAAATTTGTTCAGCATCTTCCCGGGATGCATCTTGATGCTATTGAACTTTTTAGGGAAACCATGAGCTTATTCTCTATGGTTTATTCGTTTCCCTCACAGAGTTGGATGATCTTCTCCCATATTTCCTTGGTAGTGGAACATGCTCTAATCTTTGCAAACATGTTTTTGTCAAGAGTCTTATACAGGGTGTTCTTGGCTATGTTATAAAGGTTGGCCTTCCTTTTATCTTTAGTTGTCCACTCATGTTGGGGATTCTCAATAGGGTAAGAAACACCATCAGCAGCAGTAGTGGAAGAGTTGTCTTTGTAGATCTTTATTGGACCATTCGTGATAACATACCACATTTCGTCATCTTGGGAGGCCAAATGCACCTACTTACGGATCTTCCAATCAATGTACTCTTAAATGTTGAACATGGGAGCCTTGTTAATGAAAGCCATGATGATATCTGATTGCTTGAGAATAAAAACCCTTGCTCTAATACTAATTGTTAGGAAATGAGTCAACAATAGCAAGGGGTTGACCAAGTATTGTTAACCGCGAAAACCGTCATTTGATATTAAACTCTATTAGAAGTTGATATTTGATTCTATTATATATAAATCTTCACAAACTTTTGAACAAATTCAAGTGCGGAACTATTTGTTTAGACTTGAAGCGGTAGATAAAAGAGTGGGAAAATACGGAAATGAAAAGAACACAAGACAAAAAGTTTGTTTATGGATGTTCGGATCAAAATTTTCTATGTCACCCCTTCTTCTATATCTTGAGAAAGATTCCACTAGGAGATTTTATTTGAGTACAACACTTACACAAACCCAATCAGACAACCAGGACTTAGACAATGCTTGTTTCCAAACTCCTACCACACAACACTTTGTTGAACAAAATAGATTCTGTCAACTTACAATACTAAAATCTCACACAGAAAAAATAGTAGGTAATACAACTTTGATAGGATCGGCTTTATCGATAGAGACGGGGGTCTAGCTAAGGATGAAGGCTTATGAAAAACGGTTTGAAAAAAATCCTGTTAGGGATATAATTCGCTTTCTATTCTACGCAAACTTGTGTAAACACTTGAAACGGATTCAAGGCAGAATTGTTTACTTGGGTTTGAAGCACAAGATGAACAATGAAAAGATGACAGAAATGAAGAACACAGCAGTTTGTTTATGGATGTTCGGAAAAACTCTCCTACGTCACCCCTTCTTCCAACCACCGGAAGGATTCACTATAATATGATTCGAATCAAATACTATTTACACACACTTAGCTCACTATTGAACATAACACTTTTTGTTCAATTACAAGATGAAGTATATCACTCAGCTAAAGGTGTTTTGATTCTATCTCTCTCTCTTGATTCACACACAGTACAATCATAAAGAAGTTCCACAGTATGAATTCAGTAAGCAAGATGATTGAGTAGTTTCTCTCTCTGCAAAATCAGATTGCTTGTACGTTGTATTCGCTTATTCGTTGGGCAGATTATCTGTTGTCCTTGAGATTTGTTAAATACTGAGCAGGAGCTAACGGTCGAATCTTTAGAATGATACGTGGCACTCTTCTATTGGAAAGCCTCCATTGTACACAGCAGGTTCTGAGCACAAGGATCGTGGCCGTACATCACTAGTAGTGCGCTGAATATTCCATCAGGGATTTACCTACAAAACAAGTAATGTGAGGAAAATTCTCTTATGTGGCATTCCTTGATTGGATTCATATAACTGTTGTACTAATCTTCACTAGAAAGTGGAGCAAGAGTAGGGTACAACTATAACACGTGGGTAGGTGAAATGCTAGATTCAAGCGTACTGCTTAAACTGAGCATTAGACGTATTTCAGTTAGACGGATTGTGAAAATCAGTCTAATGAAATAACACATCTCCTTTAAATAATAACGTCTATTAGAGCGCCTGGTCTAATAGAATTAGACTTACGTCTAATTACAATAACCATTAGACTGCACGTCTAACTCCACTAAGTTAGACTACACGTCTAATTCCGGTTCTACCTCAGACTTGTCTGAAAGAGTTAGATGCACGTCTAAATTTCACTAATTAGACTACACGTCTAATTATCCAATAACCATTAGCCTGCACGTATAATTCCACTGAGTTAGACTGCACGTCTAATTCCGATTCTACCTCAGACTTGTCTAAGGGAGTTAGACTCACGTCTAACTTTCACTAATTAGACTACACGTCTAATTATCCAATAACCATTAGCCTGCACGTCTAACTCGACTGAGTTAGACTGTACGTCTAATTTCGGTTTTACCTCAGACTTGTCTGAAGGAGTTAGACTCACGTCTAACTTTCACTAATTAGACTACACGTCTAATTATCCAATAACCATTAGACTCCACGACTAACTCCACTGAGTTAGACTGCACGTCTAATTCCGGTTCTACCTCAGACTTGTCTGAAAGAGTTAGACGCACGTCTAACTTTCACTAATTAGACTACACATCTAATTATCCAATAACCATTATCATGCACGTCTAACTCCACTGAGTTAGACTACACGTCTAATTCCGGTTCTACCTCAGACTTGTCTGAAGGAGTTAGACTCACGTCTAACTTTCACTAATTAGACTACACGTCAAATTATACAATAACCATTAGACTGCACTTCTAACTCCACTGAGTTAGACTGCACGTCTAATTCCGGTTCTACCTCAAACTTGTCTGAAGGATTTAGACTCACGTCTAACTTTCACTAATTAGACTACACGTCTAATTATCCAATAACTATTAGACTGCACATCTAACTCCACTGAGTTATACTGCACGTCTAATTCCGGTTCTACCTCGGACTTGTCTGAAGGAGTTAGACGCACGTCTAACTTTTACTAATTAGACTACACGTCTAATTATTCAATAACCATTAGACTACACGTCTAACTCCACTGAGTTAGATTTCACGTCTAATTTCGGTTCTACTTCAGACTTGTCTGAAGGAGTTAGACGTACGTCTAACTTTCACTTTCTATTAGACTGCACGTCTAACTCCACTGAGTTAGACTGCACGTCTAATTCTGCATAAATTAGACTACCCGTCTAATTGCAAAGATATTAGACTACACGTCTAACTCCGGTGAGTTAGACTGTACGTCTAATTCCGAATATCGATTAGACTACCCGTCTAATTACAAATATATTAGACTACACGTCTAACTCCGGTGAGTTAGACTGTACGTTTCATTCTGTGCATTCATTAGACTTACGTCTAATTCTTTACATTCATTAGACTACACGTCTAACTCCGATGAGTTAGACTAAGCGTCTAATTCCGTGCATTCATTAGACTACACGTCTAACTCTGATGAGTTAGACTGTACGTCTAATTTTATGCATTAGACTTACGTCTAATTCCGTGTATCTATTAGACCATCCGTCTAATTACACGTCTAACCCCACTGAGTTAGACTGTACGTCTAATTTTATGCATTGAATGCCAAAATCGGTCAAATGACCCTCATTAGATTTAAGTCTTATGACATATTGTTTCAATACACCTGTATCAAAATTCATAAGTTATTTCATCATTAAAATCTCAGTGGTTAAATTATTTCAACACTTAGTTAAAATAATTTGACCCAACAATTTCCCTCTTTTTGATGAAGAAATTGCAAACCTGCATACATATATCAAAACATGCATTCATCATATAAATAAACAAAGCCCTTGTTCACTTACATCATTCATCCAAAAACCAGTATTCGAAAAACCATCAAAGAAAATTGTTTAGTAGAGTTAAATAAAGTAAAAGAAGAGATATTATTGTTCTTCCTTTTTAACTCGAGGATCGGTTGGACTCATTTCTTGACTAGAAAGCATGTTGATGAAGGGAGGATAGTCGCGACCACCACGACCGCCTGCACTTAATCTTCCACCGCGTTCACCACCACTGGCACGTCCACCTTATTCAACGTTTGATAGCCTACTCTTGCCACCACCACTTCGACCTCCACGCTCACCACCGCTTCGACCTCCACCTCTCTTGGTTGGCTTAGGATTGTCATCGATGCTTGGAGCTCGCCTGGATCTTTGTGCCGGTTGACACACCATTGTTTCTTCTACTTGACTCTCCTTGAGCTGGTCGAGGTTGAGCACATTCAGCATTGGACTTTTTGTCCTCCTTTGCTTGAAACTTCATAGCAATGGAGTCAGCAAATTCCTGACGTTCATTATCATTCCTGCTCAAACACCCCTGAATTTCCACCATCTAATTCTTCACCAGACTAAATTCTTCCAAGGTTTCCTTGTGGCGTTCATCATTGATTTGCCTTTCAATATCAAATAATTCGGTTTGACGATTCACAAGTTGCTTTTCAAACTTTGAAAAGTTTACATTTGCAATATGAGTCTCATATGTGTTCTTCTTCAAAGTGTTCTCCAGCTCAGTGAGAACCTTGAAAATATTGTTAAAGTTCTCTCTTT
This sequence comes from Impatiens glandulifera, assembly GCF_907164915.1. Classification (NCBI taxonomy): domain Eukaryota; kingdom Viridiplantae; phylum Streptophyta; class Magnoliopsida; order Ericales; family Balsaminaceae; genus Impatiens; species Impatiens glandulifera. Next base: position 32,608,499 of record NC_061865.1, read on the forward strand.
CTTCTTCCATTGAGTTCATGGCCTGTGACATGGTCTTTTGAATCGATGATAGCATAGACCTCATAGATCTTAACACCTTGTTTCTCCGCAGATGACTCTCGTCATGAGACGAGATTTCTTCAGATTCTTCTGCCATGCTTTGAATAGGCTCAAAGATTGTATGAATCTCAAGCATATTTCAAGAGTAGTGAATAGGATTATTGATATTTTCGTGAACATTTCCCACAATGGTGTCGGGAAATAGACGGCGCTTGACAAAAGTTGCTTGTTGATCCTATTCCTCCTCAGATGAGGAACTTTCTTCTTCATCAACCTTCTCTTAAGAGGGTTCCCCTCAGTTCTGAAAGTTTCTTTTGAACAACCTCTGTTCTCGCAACAGGGGTTAACATCACATCTTCTTCAATAGGAGCTTGAACAGACTCCTCAATCACTTCTTCCAGAAGAACTTCTTCTTCATTTACCTCAAGAGCTTGTTCAGGCTCTTGGACAATCACATCTTCTTCTTCTTCATTTAGACATTCTTGAATAGGTTGATATAGAATGCGTCTCTCTTCGGCAGAAAGATTCCCGAATTCGATCATGAGAGCCGCATCTAGCTCATCAGCATCATTATCAACATCTAGAATGTCCATAGCTTCTTCTTCATTGAGAGGTTCTGCGCCAGAGCAATCGGCGCCATGAATGTGTCGAAAAGCAACAAAGACATAACTGTCCAGGATATCGTTCAGCATTTTCAACACCTTTATTTCCACTTCAGATCCTTTCTCATCAGGATTGAAATTAGCTTTCCTAGCTTCGAAGATTGGAAAAAGAGCTTTTCCAAATATGCACGCTTCCACTAGATCTTTTCTCTTTAGAGCCTCACCAACTTCTGAAGTTCTTGCCCATTTCAGAACATCCTTTTCGTTTGCCACCCTCTTCTTCCATTCTTTAGTTATAGTAGTGTTTGACAAAGAATCGTTGTACTTGGAAGACAGTCTCTCCATGGACCAAGATTCATAAATTTCCAGTTTCTCAGCAGTAAGAACTTTAACTTGCTCTAAAATGAGGTCAACAATCCCTGTTGCCTCCGATACCTTTTCAGGATCTTGAATTGCAATAGATTTACCTTTTCCAACAACCTCTACGGGTTTTGGAGCAGGTCTTGGTTCACCGATCACGAACGCATCAGTTCGAATGCTGATTGAGGTTTCTTACAGAGCTCAGCAGGAAGCTCCATACGAACAACTTTCCCAGCTACCAATGAATCTTTAGGAACTGGAATGATGGGTTCACCAACAACAAGGGTAAGAACATCACCTTGTTCTGGTTGAGATGACTCCGTAGCACCGGCAGCTACAAGATCAGTTTGAACGACAGGAGACTCAATCCTATGAACAGTTTCATCATTTGGATCGGCTGACTCAACAGCAAGCCCTTCAGTAGATTCTCTCAAAGGAGAAAATACAGATTCAGCTTGTTCCACTACGGGAATATCAAATTTAGGCACAGCGGCCAAAGATTTGGAAGACTTTACCTTTACAGATTTAGACGCGCGGGGCGCCTTAGTCTTCTTCTCCTTTGAGGCACAGGACCTCGAAGGTTTCTTCAAAAAGGTTGAGGGAGTGGATAATGATGACATTGGAGTTGCAGAAAGTACGCCTTGACCTTGCTTCAATCTTGAATCGACAAATTCAGAGTCCTTCTTGTTTGGACTTTTCAGACTGGAGGAACTGGCCTCCGATTCATTCACCGTTTTAGTTCTCTTTGCCCCTGTTGACAGAACAGAAGAAGAGGGCTTGGATCGGGTAGAAGGTTTTCCACCGGTCTGGTAACTCGAAGCACTAGATGCAGATTCAAGGTTTCTCTTCAACCTCATAAGCGTGTTAGCCACCGTAAGAGCAGTAAATACTCTTGGAGAGTTGATCTGCACCGGTTCACCGACAGGAACCCCCAAGTACTTCAACAAATGATTCAGTTGAGCCGCATATGTTATGCTTTCCTTGTTTGTCTGACAGATAGAATAGCACAAGTTCTGGAAGAGGGTGTGAGCCCAATTTACCTGGATCCCTTTTCAGATAGCACACATATAGTCAAAACGGTCTTGACTATATAGATGGAAAGAACTAGATTTCCCTTGTAGAGCCTTTGCCACCACATCGTTCAGAAGAATGAAATTCGGTTTGAATACCTTCTTGAATCCATTCACATGAATCTTCAAACCGTCTGCAGAAAATGTTGTCTTCATCTCCTCCATGATTTCTAAAGAGAGAACCAAGTCGAATAAGTGTCCCTCCGTAGGAAGTTCAAAGAACTCCGCATAAACTGCTTCGTCGAAAGAGAACTCCATTCCGTTGACGGTTGCTACGATGGATTCACCCACCATAGTTGTCGTTTTGAAGAACTCGCGAACTTCGTTTTCGTAGAAAATGAACGGTCCGCCTAGATACTTCCTTAACCCATAATATTCTAGTGTTTGGAACATCTTCACCAACTCCGGTTGATCTAACGTGTACAACGATGGAAAATCCACCTGCAAAGTATAGTGACCGAGAGTGATTTTCTTCACCATTTTCGAAAGAATATGAACTGACACAGGATTTCAGAGAGATTTAGTGAGAGAAATGCAAAGAAAACTAGGGTTCTTAGGAATTTTGAAGGATTGAAAGCTTTCAAATTCATGCAGTAATGTGCTTATATAGATGGAAGAGGGAAATACAGAATAACCGTCTATTCTAGGGGTATGGCCAATTAATAAATGTTAGACGTCATTTTTCAAAAGTCATCATTAAAAATGAGGGTATATCAGTCATTTTCTCTAAACTTGATAGACACGTGTCTTCATGTTATTAAGAGATGATTGTTTGATATTTTGAGCGGGAAAAGCAGATAGATCTCAACGTGGGACAACTGTCCTTGATCAGTCTAATCGGCACGTAGTTAGACGTTTTTCTTACTCCACAAATCCATATAACACAACGTCTATTAGACGGATGAATCTATTAGACGCATACATCTAATTCCGTGTTTATAAAAATCCGTCTAATGTTTATTAGACGTGTACGTCTAATTCCCAATAAACACCACGTGTTAGACGTGTGTTTGATTAGGCGTGAGCATCCACTTGCTCATGACGTAAAAACGTCTAACGCTTATTAGACGTGTCCATCTAATTGCGTAGGTATAACACCTCAACATGTAGACTTAGATGTATAGATTGTGAGCAAAAATACGTCTAAGTACACACTGTTTCTTTTAGACCCCCTTATCTAATTAGACCGATTAAGGATATTCATCTAGAGAATATCTTTACTTCCAAAGTAATTTTTCCTCTCATTATGAATATGGACATTAGAGTTTAATAAACAATTTTTGTGGTCCAAAGACCAAAAACATTTTTAACAAATAAAAACATTTATTCTTCCAGAATGGCAAATGCCATCGTTGATCTTCCCAGTTGTTTACTCAGAGGAGTACTCTTCTAGTTTCCTTCCTGCGATCCTCCTGCATCACCTACAAAATAAACTATTTACACGTTTTGGTACCCATACTCAATTGGGTTCTCGATCAATTAGTCCCTTAAGAATCCATATCTGAGTTATTCTGATGGACTTCCCATTTTGTGTTGTGATTAATGCATAAGATTTTGACTTAGCAGATGACTTCCTGCTAGCCACTAATCCTTTAACTTTTGAAGAAAATTTTCTTTTAAAACTCTTTAACTTAGAGCCAGGTTTTAAATTACTAGACTTATTAGCCTTTTCTAGCTTATTCTTAAGTCAGCTAACAGTTGGCGGAACATAAACTATTTCATTTTTTAAAGCAACTTCTTCATGAATAGGATCAGATTCAATATCAGTCACACTTCCTTTAACAAAACTTATTGTCTTAAGTTTGTCATTTGGTTTTGACTTTTTGCATGACAGGTTAGGGTCATTGCTATCAAATCCCAATTCGGATCTAGATCCAGCAGGTTTCAACATGCTGATCTGATATTTGACAGCATCACCAGACCTTGTCCATGCACAGACAACATACTTAAGCCTTTTGTTTTCAGATGAAAGAGTTTCAATCTGTTCCTTGAGCATCTCATTCTCAAATGAGATCTCTTCAATCTTCTTTTCAAAATCATTTGACTCTTTCCTTTTAGACAGATTTGGTTTATTTAAATCTGATGAAGATTTAGTTTCATTTAGAGATTCTGCTAGCTTTTTGTACTCGATGACCATGTCATCTAGTGCAGCTACCAGTTGTTCCCTTGAAAACCTTTCGGAAGAGAAATCAAATACCTTAGTCTCCTGAGTTCCGTCTTAATCTTCTCTAGCCATGAAGCAAGCCACGTCTTTATCATCACTTTAACTGGATGAAAAGTAAGAGCCACGACTTCTTCTTCTGTTCTTTCTGTCATCAGCCATAAGAGCCTTCAGCTCTTTACCATCATCCTTGGCATCTTCACGCTTTGGCTTCCGGCATTCCGATGCAAAATGACCTTTAATACAATAGTTAAAACAAGTAATATTAGCTTTAGATTTTCTATTATCATTAGAATTTGAAGAGTTTGGGTTAGAGTTGCTCTTCTTCATGAAGTCGCCAAACTTCTTCATAAAGAGAGACATGGCATGCTCAACTGCTGAGCTGTCATCTTCACGTCCGGAGCGGTTGGTGGCTCTTCAGCAGTCACCAGCGCCTTGTGTCACGGGCTCAGTCTTTTCACTACCGATCCGTGTGACACTAGTTACGATCTTCGCAAGAACGAGTAACTAGTCAGCCTTACTCGACGCAACACTCGGCGTTTAATAGAATTGACACAAGAATTCTAGAGAGAGAGTAACTCTTGTAAAAAAATAGTAGTATATTACTCAAATACTTGGTGATTTACAATGTAATACCTCACGGGTATTTATAGGACTAATTCTAGCTATTATATTAATGACACACTAATTTAGGGTATTCCTCATAAGTGTCAATTAGTGATGCACTAATTTAGGGATTCCTTCTAATTGTCAATCAGTGATGGACTAATCAAGGACATTCCTTTTAAGTATCAATTATTGATGCACTAATCAAGGACATGCCTTTCAACTCTCAATTAGTGATGCGTCAATCAAGCACCTTCCTTCCAGCTAGAATATTCATTGCGTTGGGCTTAAGCGGGCTTAAGCCTCCTCCTCTTCTTGGGCCATGAATATTGGGTCGTGACATTCTCCTTAAGCCTCCTCTTCATGGGCCAAGAAGATTGGGCTGTGACACTTGGCAATGATAACGGACGTGGGTTGATCTTCTTCCATCCTACAGCTCAGCTCGAACTCATAGGCCTTGAGATTAGCGAAGAGATCAAAGAGAGAGATCTTGTTAAGATCTTTGGATTCTCTCATCGCCATAGTCTTTATGTCCCATTCTCTTGGAAGAGCACGCATGACCTTGATAGCAAGCTCTCGGTTGCTATAGGTCTTGCCTAGGATGGACAAAGAGGAGACGATCTTGCTGAATTTGGTGTCGAAATCGTTCATTGTTTCACCAGTACGCATTTTGAAGTTGTCGAACTATTGAGTGACAACCATGATCTTGTTTTCCTTTGTTTGCTCGTTGCCCTCGCACAGT